>NC_080543.1:126275558-126493058 GCF_028640845.1 Ahaetulla prasina
TTTGTTTTTTTACTTTTAAAGCATTTTTTACAATCTCTTCGGCCAAACAGGGGTCTGTGTGGCTCAGACTGCTAAGACAGTCTGTTATTAACAGCAGCTGCTTGCAATTACTGCAGGTTCAAGTTGCACCAGGCCCAAGGTTGACTCAGCCTTCCATCCTTTATAAGGTAGGCAAAATGAGGACCCAGATTGTTGGGGGCAATAAGTTGACTTTGTATATAATATACAAATGGATGAAGACTATTGCTTGACATAGTGTAAGCCGCCCTGAGTCTTCGGAGAAGGTCGAGATATAAATGCAAATTAAAAAAAATAGGTTATAAAAAAATGCTTTTAAAAGTTAAAAAAAAAAGATTGCGCGCCACAGCTGATCACACCCCTCCTGCACATTGTTCTACTTATCCCATGCCTCCTTCTGGCATGCACTGCGAGTGCGCACCTCACATTTAGTGCATGGTGTGCATTGTGCATATGTGCGCAGCGTACATAAGCAGCTAGAGAACCGGTAGTAAACCGGTTCAGATTTCACCACTGATTTGATCTAATACATCACAAAAACAACACCAGAAGACTGTGAGTTTACTTTTATTGTTATTTGTTACTATCACCATCATCATCAATGACAATGTGTGTTTGCCAAATAACTTGATTTGAATAGTGATACTGTAGAATTTTTTCGTTTGATATGCATCTATCTATCTATCTATCTATCTATCTATCTATCTATCTATCTATCTATCTATCTATCTATCTATTTACAGGGACGCGGTGACTCAGGGGCTAGGACGTTGAGCTTGTCGATCGAAAGGTCGGCAGCTCAGCGGTTCGAATCCCTAGTGTTGCTGTGTAACGGGATGAGCTCCAGTTACTTGTCCCAGCTTCTGCCAACCTAGCAGTTTCGAAAGCACATAAAAATGCAAGTAGAAAAAATAGGGACCACCTTTGGTGGGAAGGTAATAGCCTTCCGTGCGCCTTTGGTGTTGAGTCATGCCGGCCACATGACCACGGAGACGTCTTCGGACAGTGCTGGCTCTTCGGCTTTGTAACGGAGATGAGCACCACCCCCTAGAGTCGGCAACGACTAGCACGTATGTGCGAGGGGAACCTTTACCTTTATCTATCTGTCTATCTATCTATCTATCTATCTATCTATCTATCTATCTATCTATCTATCTATCTATCTATTTATCTATCTTTGCATATATCTATATCTATCTATCTATCTATCTATCTATCTATCTATCTATCTATCTATCTATCTATCTATCAGATAGATAGATAGATAGATAGATAGATAGATAGATAGATAGATAGATAGATAGATAGATATACAGAAAGATAGAGATAGATAGATCTTTCAGTCATGTTTGATTGCATGGATAAATCCCTCTACGTTTTCTTGCCAAGATTGTTCAGAAGTGGCTTGCTATTGACTCCTTCCTAGGATCAAGAGAGAGGGACTGGCCCATGGTCATTCAGCTGTAGGCTTTGTGGCCAAGGCAAGACTAGAACTCATGCTCTCCTGCTTTCTAACCTGAACCCTTTGCCACTATACAAAACGGCTTCTACCTACATCTAACTGAAATAAAATAACTAATTTTACAATGGTTGGAATGCAGTACTGCAGGCTACTTCTGCTGACTGCAGGCTGCCTGCAATTTGGCAGTTTAAATCTCACCAGGCTCAAGGTTGACTCAGCTTTCCATCCTTCCAAGGTGGGTAAAATGAAGACCCAAATTGTTGGGGGCAATAGGCTGACTCTGTAAACTGCTTAAAGAGAGTGCTGTAAAGCACTGTGAAGCAGTATATAAGTCTAAGTGCTATTGCTATTTCCTTTGTTTGTCTACTTTATGGCATTCTCAGATTTTCAATGTAAATAATCAGTCTTCCTCCAATTGAGTTTAATTCCTAGTGACTTTATGGATACATTCATGTTGTTTTTCTGGAAACAGTAGAGCAATACCTTGTCTCTGTCTTGCTTTATGACATTTCTAGTATTCCCAGTAGAGCCTACAGCTGGACAGTTTATTAACGTCTTCCTTTAGGTGAACCTGAAACCTTTTTTGAATAACCAAGTTATCTAGATGCTGCCTCTTCCTATTGTCACAGCTTTATCCAAAGCAATTTTAGAGATTTAGGAAGTAAGAAATGGACCTTGCTCTACCTCATCTCACCCCACCCCACCCCATTCACTATTTCCTTTTAGATTAGGTTAGATTAGATTAGATTAGATTCTGAATTTTCATTTAGGTGATACAAGAATCTTGGTCAAGAGTGTACCCCTATCCAGTAGTGGGTTTCAATTTTTTATACTATCAGTTCTGTGGGCGTGGCTTGGTGGGTGTGGCAGGGGAAGGATACTGTAAAATCTCCATTCCCTCCCCACTCCAGGGGAAGGTTACTGCAAAATCTCCATTTCCTCCTGATCAGCTGGGACTGGGAGCAGAGAATAGATGGGGGCGGGGCCAGTCAGAATTTTTACTACCGGTTCTCCAAACTACTCAAAATTTCCGTTACCGGTTCTCCAACTGGTCAGAACCTGCTGAAACCCACCTCTGCCCCTATCTCTTCTTCGCTGTTTTGTGATTG
Organism: Ahaetulla prasina; assembly: GCF_028640845.1. Classification (NCBI taxonomy): domain Eukaryota; kingdom Metazoa; phylum Chordata; class Lepidosauria; order Squamata; family Colubridae; genus Ahaetulla; species Ahaetulla prasina. Next base: position 126,278,148 of record NC_080543.1, read on the forward strand.
ACCTAAGGCAGTGGAGGGCCCTCTCTTTATGGAATTAGATGGTTTAACTTCTTCTCTGGGCTCTTGATGTAAAATGCTTCTCCAGCCCCCGACCCATATTCAGCCAGGCAGATGGAGCTGTACAGTTGCAACATCTGTCTCTACTAATGGGTGCTAATCATGGCATTTGAATTCCTAGTGTGGCACATCAACGCAAGAGATATCAGCCCATCTGGACCACGCAGCTGTAACTTGCCATTGTTCTGGGGAAAGAAAAGCATTCTCTTTGCCACCTTTACATTGTTATACTGACAGTGTTGTTTTTCCAGTTCCCTTCTCCTGGCACAGCACAGCCTTGTGATTGACACGACCAACAGTGACATATCACAACACAATATGTTTGCAGCGAGGGGACAAAAAAACCAAAGCCGCATGGCAACAGGTGATCAAAGGTTCCCATGTTCCTCTGGAGTTTTGTTCTGCGGAAATCAATGGGAAGAAAGCGAAATTAAAAAAAAAAGAAGAGAAAAATCAGCTCAGCAGCCCACATTTGCATAAGCTACTGGAGAAGCTCTTTGTGAATTGTGTTTGTTCGCTTCAGCCTGGAGGCAGCGACAAAGAACTGCATATGTCCCTCATACATCATGTGAGACATAAATAATAAAAGTAGTTAATTATGAACAATCCACTTTCTCCCATTCTCTAAAAAGTGTACCTGCTGTTTCCCCTTTTTGTTGTCTCAGATGAAGTTCAAAGAAAATCCAGGCGCAATATCCTTTAAATGAAAACATCAAGCGGAATAGAAAAGAATCTCACTGGAAAAAAACAAGGGGAAAAAAAAACCCCAAACAAGCATGTTGTGTTTTATAGGCTTCCATGTTTAGAGGCACCAATAAATTATTTGTAAAATTGGGAAGATTTCTGAGTTTTTGGCTTCCAATTTCCTACCTCGGCTCTCTGCACCATTTCTCTAGCTACTTTAGTAATAAGTTGTATTGCTGGTCAAACAGATCACAGTCCTTGTATTTTGACCTAACGGTATTCATTGTCTAAGTTTTATTCACCATGAATCCAATTAAGTGAAAGCAGCCAACCAATTTCAAAATGCTAAGCATTATTGGAAGTGGTTTAACGTACTTTTCGGAGTATAAGACACACTTCCCCCCCCCCAGAAGAGAGTGGAAATGTTGGTGCGTGTTATACACCGAACACAGCCATTTTTGGCCTCATGTAACCCTGCCCCACTCATCCTGTTTTCACAAAATGGGCCCATTTTTCACAAAAAACGGGCTGCACAAAGGGTTTGGGAGACCTGCAGAGTGTTTCTAGGGGCTGGGGAGGGCAAAAATGTGATGCATAGGGGGTTTGGAAGGCCAAAAATGGCCCCCTTTTTGTGAAAACAAGTCATTTTTTTCACAAAAATGGGATGCGCAGAGGGTTTTGGAGGCCTGCAGAGTGCTCCTGGGGGCCGGGGAGGGCAAAAAACAGACACGCGGAGGTCAAAAACTATTTTTTTTTTGTTTTCTTCTTCGAAATTTTGGTGTGTTTTATACTCCAGTGCATCTTATAATCCAACAAACACAGTTTATTTAAGTTGGAGACCATCAGATTTGGGGGCTAGACAGAGAAGTTAAAAAACCTTTATGAGAAACAACCTTTGAATTGTTCTCAAGAATACTCTGTCTATGTCCATGAAGTTACCAAGACTCCATATCATCTCAAAAGAGACAACTTTTACTCTCCCATGAACGCTGAGGCAGAGAAAGACAATTTAGTACACACAGTCAAATGACATTCTTATTTGCTTACCCAGTTTTTCCCCCCCCCCGGGGGAAGGTATAAGAGAAAGGCGCAGAAGACACTAAATTACAATATCTGTTTGGAAGAATAAAATGGCCTTGTAAGACTTGTTATCTACAAAAAAAAAGAGGGTTGATAGTTACTTAAATCCATCATCCACAGTGAAAGGGAGAGGAAATGCTGTTTGATAGGAAAATGACACTTTCCTGATGGATGGATGGATGGAACGAAGGAGAGGAAGGATGGATGGATGGATGGATGGATGGGAGGGAGGGAGGGAGGGATGGAGGGAGGGAGGGAGGGAGGGAGGGAGGGAGGGAAGCATAAGTGGGTTTCAGCAAGTTCTGACCAGTTCTAGAGAACCAGTTGCGGAAATGTTGAGTAGTTCAGAGAACCGCTAGTAAAAATTCTGATTGGCTCCACCCACATCTATTCTCTGCCTCCCAAGTCCCAGCTGATCGGGAAGAAATGGGGATTTTGCAGTAAGCTTCCCCTGGAGTGGGGTGGGAATAGTGATTTTACAGTATCCATCTCCTGCCACGCCCACCAAGCCATACCCACAGAACCGGTTGTAAAAAAATTTGAAACCCACCACTGGAGGAAAGGAAGGAAGGAAGGGAGGGAGGGAGGGAGGGAGGGAGGGAGGGAGAAAGGATGAAGGAAGGAAGGAAGGAAGGAAGGAAGGAAGGAAGGAAGGAAGGAAGGAAGATTCTGATTTATCCTATAATGTGACATTGCAAAACTACATTTATAATGAATATAGGAGCCCTTGGAGTTAAGAAAGGACTATGTGGGTAGAACAGCCACATCAATTTGAGGCTTTAGTTAAGATTATAACTCTTTCTATTGGTTTCTGACTCTTTTCCAGAGCCGATTCATTTAAACTTTCTATTTTACAGGAGGAATCTATCTGTACCACGTATAACATCTTCCTTGTTCTCAATAGTAAGAAGATGTTGTCTTTTAAACATTTCTCCTACCACTCAGAGCTTGCTCTTCACAGGCAGTGGGAGAAACACCAACATCCAAGAGAGCTGTGTGGGCGCAGTGGTTAGAATGCAGTATTGCAGGCTAATTCACTGCTCACTGCCAGGAATTCAATTCTGACCAGCTCAAGGTTGAGTCAGCCTTCCATCCTTATGAGGTCGGTAAAATGAAGACCCAGATTGTTGGGGGAAATAGGCTGACTCTGTAAACAGCTTAGAGAGGGCTATAAGTCACTATGAAGTGGTATAGAAGTCTGCTATTGCTGTCTACCTTGTCCAAAGGATGTTGTTTCCTATCCTGTTGCATTGTGTTAAAAAGCAGATAAAATACACAAAGTAGAATTGAAAGCCTTGCTAGTAATAGGGTCAATCCAAGGGGGTTTTCTGCTGCTTACCCATAGGGAATGTGGGTTTGTAGACATTACAGTAGATATAGCGAAATGAGTTTAGCTGGTAGGGCGATGTGGCTGTATCACAAGCATGGCCTTGGAGCCTTATTTTTAAAGCTAACGTTTATAAGGAGACCTTACTTTGGATAATTTGGGCATAGAATAGAGATATTTTCTCACTGATGCAAAATTTTGAATGTCAGTCTTGAATTTCCACAGAGGGTACTTGCACTAATCCAGAATTGGTTTTGGAGCTGTATGTTCCCAATCTCTTTTCATGTGCCAATCAATATCATATCAGTGTAGGTGCATTTGATATGAGCCATGGTGGTTAGAATGTAGTAGTGCAGGTTACTTCTGTTGACTGCAGACTGCCAGCAGTTTGGCAGTTCGATTCTCAGCGGCTCAAGGTTGACTCAGCCTTCTATCTTTTTCAGATTGGTAAAATAAGGAGTCAGGTTGTTGGGGGCAATATGCTGACTCTGTAAACCGCTTAGAGGGGGCTGTGAAGCACTGTAAAGCGGTATATAAGTCTAAGTGCTATTGCTAATATCAAACAAAATGGATCACCCCATGTCCAATAATAAGGCCTTGTTTGACAATGGCAGGATATCTTGCTTCACTTCATCTTCTGGGTCCTGGGCTTGCTAGGTATCATTCTGCCCAAGGGTTTTATTACTTTACAAGTTACTCAAGGTTGTCAACATATTTAATAATCCTTCCTCCTCCTATTTTCCACACAACAATCCGGCAAAGTGGGTTGGGTTGAGAGAAAGAGAGACTAACCCAAATTATCCTAGCCAGTTTTTATACCTAAAGCAGGACTAGAACTCACAGTCGCCTGCTGATTGGCCTAAAGTCACCCAGCTGGCTTTCAATGCCTAAGGCAGGACTAGAACTCACAGTTTCCTGGTTTCTAGCTCAGCATCTTAATCACTACGCCAGATTTGTCCATCCATCCATCCATCCATCCATCCATCCATCCATCCATCCTACACAGTTACACACAGACACTTTTCATGGTGTGAAAATCTCTAAAATTACCAAAGACATGTAACAATCTATCAATTGTATTTTATCATTCTTACGTACATACCACTTTTAAAATATCATTTAAACTCAAACTCAAACATTAGTCTTCCAATCCTTACACTGCATTTTAGTGAAGGACTGTAAAGTAAATTCTTTCCCCTTGTACTAACCTTGAATATTTCTAATGTATTCTTTTTATTGAATGTTAATAATGATAGTAGGGTATTATAGAATACCTGGAGTTGGATAGAACCATTTATCCTATTGAGTCCAATTTCCTGCTGAATCTACAACACATATATTGACACAAATATATCACAATATATTGCTAGCACTGAGGGAAAAATGTACGCAATGCAGAAGTAATAATGTAAGTCACAATACAGTTACACTGAGTTGTTATCTCAAACTGATCCTAACTTTTAGATTTGTTCTCTTATAAACACTATTATTATATTAATGAAAACATAATATAAATATGCAGAAAAAGACCTTTTTTCTATCATCTAAAACAATGGATCGTAATTGTTTAAAGTTATATTTAGTGCTTTCGTTGCGTTTGTAATTTGTTCTGCTAATTTCTGTGGAGATTTTACTTTCTGTAGAAATAGAATTGCCATGTTCTCACATTCTTCTTTCTTTTAAACATGGGTGGCCTAAAGTACGGTAGGTCAGTTTGTCTCTTCCTCAATTTTTGTTGCAGATTTCAAAAACTTTCTAAACTACAGTATATTATTAGAAAAGGATATTTTATGCTTATAATGGCTTGCCTGATTGCAAAATATTTACAATTTCATATTGATTTAATTGTAATATATCTTACAGATTGCTGAAAGTTATGTAAACACATATTAATATTATGCCACGTTCCTTAATTATGCCAAAATAGATCACAAAAGCAGTCAGATACACAAACACATAAACACAATAATGAATACATTGAGGCCATTAGGGGCATAAATGTCTAGTGGAATAAATAGACCAAATAAATAAAGCTGAAAGCCATTTGCTAAAATGTAATTAGTATTGTTGCCGTCAATAGGATGTCTTGGTAATATAGTGCACAGCACATACTAAGAGTTCCCACCCTTAAAGTTCTCCATGGACCTGGACCTATGGTGTCCTTTAGTAGCTGTTTCTATATTTCAACTGGTGGCTTTCTCCTCAACTCATCCACAAAGGCTTCTGAAGCTCCATCCACCTTCATGATTCCACATGGAGAAAGAGGAACAACAGGCCTCCCCCGTCTCCATTATCAGCTTTTCTATCTCCAAACCTTCTGAATCTCAACTAGAATGCATCTAAGTTGGATTTGATGGATCTCTCAGACACCAGAATGGAACGAGCATGGGATTGTCTGTGTGTGCATCTGTCAAAGACTATCCATCTAATACATATACATATTGACAGAGTTGGAAGGGACCTTGTAGGTCATCTAGTCCAACCCCCCCACCCAAGCAGGAGACCTTACACCATTTTTTACAGATGACAGTCTAGTCTCTTCTTAAAAGCTTCCAGTGATGAAGCTCCCACAACTTCTGAAGGCAAAGCTGTTTCATGGGTTGATTGCTCTCACTGTCAGAAAAATTCTCCTTATTTCCAGGTTGAATCTCTCCTTGTTCCTTTTCCATCCATTATTCCTTGTCTGGCCTTCAAGGGCTTTGGAAAAACCCCTCCTCTCTGTAGCAACCTCTCAAATATTGGAAGACTGCTGTCATGTCTCCCGTGGTCCTTCTCTTCACTAGACTAGCCATGCCCAGTTCTTGCAACCATTCATTATATCTTTTGGCCTCCAGTCCCCTAATCATCTTGGTTGCTCTTCTCTATGCTTTTTCTGGCGTCTCAACATCTTTTTTATAGTGTGGTGACCAAAACTGGATGTAGTACTCTAGGTGTGGCCTTACTAGGGCTTTATAGAGTGGTATTAGTACCTCACTTGATCTTGATTTTATCCTTCTGTTAATGCAATTTAGGATTGTATTGGCTTTTTTGGCCATACATTGTTGGTTCATATTTAACTGGTTGTCCACTAAGATTCCTCAAGAAGCCTTCCCTGGACCCAGCTATTTTGGGTAATTATCGTCCAGTCTCCAACCTTCGCTTTGTTGCGAAGGTTGTAGAGAGTGTGGTGGCACGGCAGTTCCCTCAGTACCTGGAGGAAGCTGTCTATCTAGACCCGTTCCAGTCCGGCTTCCGGCCCGGTTATAGCACGGAGACAGCTTTGGTCGCGTTGGTGGATGACCTCTGGAGGGCCAGGGATAGGGGTTGTTCCTCTGCCCTGGTCCTGTTGGATCTCTCATCGGCTTTTGATACCATCGACCATGGTATCCTGCTGCGCCGGTTGGAGGGGTTGGGAGTGGGAGGCACCGTTTATCGGTGGTTCTCCTCCTACCTCTCCGACCGGTCGCAGTCGGTGTTGACAGGGGGGCAGAGATCGGCCGCGAGGCGCCTCACTTGTGGGGTGCCGCAGGGGTCGATTCTCTCGCCTCTCCTGTTCAACATCTACATGAAGCCGTTGGGCGAGGTCATCAGTGGCTTTGGGGTCAGTTATCATCTGTACGCTGATGATACTCAGCTGTACTTTTCCACCCCACGCCACCCCAGCGAAGCTGTCGAAGTGCTGTCCCGTTGTTTGGAGGCCGTACGGGTCTGGATGGGGAGAAACAGACTCAGACTCAATCCATCCAAGACGGAGTGGCTGTGGATGCCGGCATCCCGGTACAGTCAGCTGCAACCGCGGCTGACTGTTGGGGGCGAGTCACTGGCCCCAACGGAAAGAGTGCGCAACTTGGGCGTTCTCCTGGATGAACGGCTGTCGTTTGAAGATCACTTGACGGCCGTCTCCAGGAGAGCTTTTTACCAGGTTCGCCTGGTCCGCCAGTTGCGCCTTTCTTGACCGGGATGCCTTATGCACGGTCACTCATGCTCTCGCCACTTCGACTGGATTATTGCAATGCTCTCTACATGGGGCTACCTTTGAAGTGTACCGGAGACTGCAGTTAGTCCAGAATGCAGCTGCGCTGGTGATTGAGGGAGCACCGCTGCTCCCGGTAACACCTCTCCTGCGCAGTCTGCACTGGCTACCTGTGGTCTTCCGGTGCGCTCAAGGTTTTGGTTACCACCTTCAAAGCGCCCATGGCTTAGGGCCCGGTACTTACGGGACCGCCTGCTGTTTCCACATGCCTCCCACCGACCCGCACGCCTCACAGAGAGGGTCTTCTCAGTGCCGTCCGCCAAGCAGTGTCGGCTGGCGGCCCCAGGGAAGATCCTTCTGTGGGAGCACCTACTCTGGAACGAACTTCCCCGGTTTACGCCAATTGCCTGACCTTCGGACCTTCCGCCGGGAACTGAAAACTTATTTATTTATACAAGCAGGACTGGCCTGACTTTTTAAATTCTAAATTTAAATTTTAAACTTTTAATGGTAATTTTATTGGGTATTTTTATGGTCAATCGACGGTTTTAATCTGGCCTTTCATTGAATAAGCTTTTTAATGGTTATTTTAATATGTATATTTATTGTTTTAAATGAAGGCTGTACACCGCCCTGAGTCCTTCGGGAGAAGGGCGGTATAGAAGTTTGATAAATAAATAAATAAATAAAAATAAATAAATTCCAAGATCCCTCTCACAGTTATTGCTATTAAGCCTGGTTTCACCCAGTCTATATATGTGTACTTTTGTTTTTTCTTGCCTAAGTCCTTTCAAGTTGATAGCTGAACACATGGAAAAGGTAGCTGATCTGAGCTCACTTGTGTTCACCCACTCCTAACCTCTCTGGCTTGTCCTTAAATACATGTACCCTCTCCCTCCTCACAAGAATAAATAAGAGTCTATTGTTTCCCCATGTTTCTGCTCATCCTTTCCAAACTTCTAACTTTGGCCTACCAACAACATAGTGTTTTAGTCCCATGTCTCTTCTTCACTCCCATATAATTTGAGAACCTACACTGACTTGGTATCCATTGCTTGTCTCCTGGATACAACTAGAATAGAATAGAATGGAAGGGAAGGGAAGGGAAGGGAAGGGAAGAGAAGAGAAGAGAAGAGAAGAGAAGAGAAGAGAAGAGAAGAGAAGAGAAGAGAAGAGAAGAGAAGAGAAGAGAATTTTTTTATTGGCCACATGTGGTTGGACACACAAGGAATTTGTCTTTGGTGCATACAGTCTAAAAGAAAAGATACGTTCATCAAGAATTCTAAGGTACAACACATATTGATAGTCATAGGGTACAAATAAGCAATCAGGAAACGATATCAATATAAATCATAAGGATACAAGTAACAAAGTTACAGTCATACAGTCACAAATGGAAGGAGATGGGTAATAGGAACGATGAGAAAATTAGTGATAGTGATTGCTTAGCAGAGTGATGGCGTTCGGGGAAAAACTGTTCTTGTGTCTAGTTGTTCTGATGTGCAGTGCTCTATACATAGAACACATATAGTAGTTTTATATATAAAATCTACTATTTCTTAGCTGCAGAAAAACAGATGACTTCTAGAAATCAGACAGGATTAAATGGTATCTCTCTGCCACCATATAATGATCCTCTAGATCAGGGGTATCAAACTAGATTTCTTCAAGGGCCGGATCAGCATTGTAGTTCTCCTCTGGGGGCTGGCTGGGCTTGGGGAGATGGGATGGACATCTCCTGCACCACCCTACCGGCCAAAATGGGGTGTGTGGGAGGGGCACATGAAGCCCCCTTCCCCCCATTTTAATCCTGGATGTCCTTCTTCAGCACCCTGTCAGCCAAAATGGGGCACAGGGGCCTCGTGTGGCCCTTCTGTGCTCTATTTTGGCTGCCAGAGGCACCACGGGCTAGTCCTTTGCTATTTCCAGGTGGGCTCTGTGGGCCAGATTTAAGCACCCCGTGGGCTGGATCTGGCCCATGGGCCTTGACTTTGACACCCCTTCTCTAGATCTTAGCAGCCAAAATTTTGCTACCCTAAGCTCAGGAATTAAACCTCCTCATATATATAAGCATCTGGTCTATTTACTTCTAAATTTTCCCTCTCCCCTTCTTCATTCTGTTGGAAGAAATATCCATCTGGGTTCAGTTCCAAGTGGGGAAAAAGACACTGGAAACATGGAGACTGCTTGGAAAGATGGTTTAATGGTGGTCACATGTTCAAGGCGCTGGGTGAAGAACCAGAGAGGAAAGGAGAAGAAGAGGAGGAGAAGAGGGGAGAAGGGCAGAAGGGGAGAAAAAGATGTTGAGTGCCTGAATTTATACTCTCTGTTGAGCCCCACCTTGGTGTTTCCTGTTCCTGTATAAGAAATGTACCCCGATTGGTTGTCAAACTCCCAGGTGGTCTAGGGGTCTTAGCTAACTTTGTAGGTTGTCTCTCAAGCTTGCTTGAGCCTTGTCATGTGGTGAGTTTCTGTTGCTAGATGAGTCCTATCGTGTTGCAGATGGTCCATTGACAAAGGTGGGGAGAATGAGTTTCTACCTCTGACCCACTGACAAAGGTGGGGGGAGTGAGTTTCTGTCTCTGACCCATTGACAAAGGTGAGGAGAGTCAGGAAGCTGCTTTGTCTTTAAAACATGTTTCTCCATTTCTCATCCAGGGAAATATATTCTGCCTTTTTAAATATTTTCTAAAATGTTTCATTCTTCTAGGAGGGGGGTGGGTGCTAACTTCCTACAATTCTTTTGTTTTATCTGTTTGCTACTGTAAGAATGAAGGTGACAGTGAACTGCAAAGAACTAGAAAGCTTTGCAACTGTTATGCGTTCAATCGTTCCCCCTAAAGGTGTAACTCAGCTGTGACTTCTTTCCTTTCCACGTTTCTCCTGTGCTCTTGAATATTGGCAGCTGAACCTATGAATAGAGTGTGGACTCCAGCGCACTTGTCATAATGGCTTGGGCTAAATGGATTTCTGAAGGACTTCTTCACTCTGGCTATGTTCAATTAGGATTTCCTTTTGTTGTTTTTTTTCTGAATATGATACAGTACACAGAAACAAAGGCTGGATTTAGCCCCCCGTCTCCTGAAAACTGGTTTACTGTACAACAATTAAACTCTTACAGTATTTTATTCTTACTCTTTCTATAAGTTTACAGCTATTTTATTTTCTTATTTAATCCATCTAGTTCTATCTCTGTGTTCTATTTCAGAATAGAATAGAATAGAATAGAATAGAATAGAATAGAATAGAATAGAATAGAATAGAATAGAATAGAATAGAATTCTCTATTGGCCAATAAAGAGAGAATAAAGGAGAATAAAATACATTCATCAAGAATAAAAAGATACAAAACTTAGTGATTAGTCATATTCCTAATAAGCTATCAAATTGTATTACGAAACAAAAAACAATAGAATTGAAAATTACAAGCAACATGGTTATAGTCATATGTGGGAGGAGATAGGTAATAGGAAGGATGAAAAGAATAATAATAATACACTCTTAGTAAATTATTTGACAGTGTTGTGGGAATTAGTTGTTAAGCAGAGTGATGGCATTCGGGAAAAAACTGTCCTTGTGTCTAGTTGTTTTGATGTGTAGTCCCCTATAGCAGGGGTCTCCAACCTTGGCCACTTTAAGACTTGTGGACTTCAACTCCCAGAATTTGCTTTTTTTAAAATTATTATTATTATTTTATTTTGTCACAACAGTATACACAAACATAATATATAAGCAAAAGTATGCAACAACTATATTAATTTGATATAATGAAAGGGAACAATAGGACAGGAACGGTAGGCACGCTTGTGCTCTTGTACACGGCTCTTACTGACCTCTTAGGAATGGGGTGAGGTCTATAGTAGAGAGTTTTTGGCAGTGGTGGGATTCAGCCAGTTCACACCACTTCGGGAGAACCGGTTGTTAACTTTGTGAGCAATTTGGCAAACTGGTTGTTGGAAGAAATCATTAGGACAGAGAACCGGTTGTTAAATTACTTGAATCCCATCACTGGTTTTTGAAGTTTTTGGAATTTTGAGAAGAGACCACAGAGTCAGGTAGTGTGTTCCAAGTGTTAACAACTCTGTTACAGAAGTCATATTTTCTGCAATCAAGATTGGAGCAGTTAACATTAACTTTGAATCTATTGTTTGCTCTTGTATTATTGAGATTGAAACTGAAGTAGTCTTTAACAGGAAGGACATTGCAATAGATGATTCTGTGTGTTAAACAGTCTTTGCTGAGGAATTCTGGGAATTTGCTTTGCAACTCCCAGCCAGCTTTGCTGAGGAATTCTGGGAGTTGAAGTCCACAGGTCTTAACATGGCCAAGGTTGGAGACCCCTGCCCTATAGTATCTTTTTGAGGGTAGAAGTTAAAACAACTTTTGTCCATGATGTGAGGGGTCTGTAGATATTTTCACAGCCCTCTTTTTGACTCATATAACCCTGTGTTGGTAGCACAGTGTTTTCCTATCTTGACTATTTCTTAGTGCTCTAAATCCTTTCCCCAGATCTTCAACTCTTGTAGCCAAAGTCAATCCATTTGCATGTGAAAATAGTTTTCCGCTCCTTTAGAGACTTGTGAATGGGCTTTTCTCTCTCCCACAGCACTCACAAGGCCTCTGTTTATGGAGCTGGTTTGTAGAGCTTTGCACCTGCATGCAGTGGACTTGATTAGATTTGCGGGCTCTGGTTGGACTCTTTTCTTCTTCCCTGCTTTCAGCTCTGCCTCTCAGCACTCTTGCAATTTCAAGAATCTAAGTTTGCCCTTCCCATCTGAAGACTGAGGTGCTTCTTCTTGGATTGGACAAACCCATCAGGACTAGATTCAGCAGTCCATCTGCATTTAAAAGACACAGGCCGCTCATTTGAAGACCGCAAAGTCCACATTTTGGACAGAGAAGACCACTGGTTTGAAAGAGGGGTCAAAGAGGCCAACTATGTCAAAATTGAACAGCCCTGTCTCAACAGAGGGGGAGGGATACGACATTATCTATCTCCAATCTACAACACAGTCCTTTCAACAGTTCCAAGAAGGCTCCACACCCATTTGCACCACTCAGGTGACCCTGATGACACAGATAAATCTCAGGTGACCTTAACGACTCACTAAAAGAATGAAAATGTCCAGTTGTCGTCAAGGAGAATAAATCCTTCTGTTTCCCACCACCCAGTCAGAGCTGAAGAAGCTTCTGGGGTGAGAAGCAAAACATCTTCAAAGAAAAACCGGAAAGTCCAGTTGCCTCTTGAAAAAGCACCTTTGGGACAACCATGACTATGGATGATAATCCATAGACATCTTGAGCAGGAGGTTTTGGTTTTCCAGGGTCTCTAACAATAATGGAAAGTCCCAAGGACTCTAGAGAGTCAATATTATCCACCTTGGGAAATCCCGCTCTAGAGTTTGGGACAGAAGGTTTTGAAAAACAGGGTACCTTTCAAAGGAGCTCATGTGCTTAGGATGTTGGGTTGACAATTTGCAAGCCTGAGTTTGAAGCCCAAATGCTGCTGTGTGACAGGGTGAGCTCCTGTCATTCATTCTAGCTCCGGCTGACCTGGCAGTTTGAAAACATGGAAATGTGAGTAGATATATTAACCAGGGGTGAAATGCTCCCAGTTCAGACTGAATCCCCTGATCCGGTAGCGATGGCGGTGGGTGGTTCAAAGAATTGGTAGCAAAAATCCCTGCCCCCCCCTCCCCGCCCATGCGCAGCTGAGCCGTGCGATCATCAGAGGTTGTTGTTGTTTTACTTTTAAAAGCATTTTTTCTTTGGCCGAAAAAATGTTTTTAAAAGCAAAAAAAAAAAAAAAGCCTCTGATGAGCTGGGATCTTCAGAACCCTTTAAAAGTATTTTTTTTACCTCTTCGGCTGAAGAGGTTGCAGAAAAAATGCCTTTAAAAGGCTCCTCTGGTGATCCCAGCTGCGTGGCCTGGTCATCACAGGCTTTTAAAAGCATTTTAAAAGTAAAAACAAAAAAAAGTTGGCCATGCCTACCCAGTCACATTACCTCACACACACACACACCAACCCACGCCCATCGGTTCCATGGGTTGATTGTTCTCACTGTCAGAAGATTCCTCCTTATTTCCAGGTTGAATCTCTCCTTGGTCAGTTTCCATCCATTATTCCTTGTCTCGCCTTCGGGTGCTTTGGAAAATAGATTGACCCCTTTCTCTCTGGGGCAGCCCCTCAAATATTGGAACAGGACTTTCCTGTCTTCCCTGGTCCTTCCCTTCATTATTAAGATAGGACATGTCCACTAATAATGGCCCATTCATAAGGGTAAGCTAAAGTATGGGTTATAGTCAACAGAAGGTGTTTCTGTACCACTTATCAAATAACCCTTGCAATGGAGAGTAAGTCAATAAACGCATACACTCACATAAACACACACACACACACACACACACTCCATTAACAAAGACTCTTTAACACACCACCAGGATTAGGTTATATATTTTCTTCAGTTCAGATTGTTTCGACAGCCATTAGATCCCAACTAAACTTACTTAATGCCAACAACGACGGGACTCTTTCACGTTCTATAATTCTATGATACTAATTGCCAGCCTACACTTTACATCAATATTGCAAACTGATAAAACATTTCAAGCAAAAACACACCCCCAAAACGCTATAAGCTGGCAGCCGGGATTGTTTCTGAAAGGATAGTTACTAAAATTAATTTGTAGTTTCAGGATCAGACTAACCAATCAGAAAATCCCTTCATAGAAAGCTATTTTTAAAACGTTCATCTTTGTTTTTTACGTAGCGCTTATTCCATTCAAGCATTATGTGGTTGTTAACAGTGGGGAGGAGGGAGAGTGGGTGGGAGTTTTGATAGAAAAAATCTCTAAATTGTTATGATCGAAGGAGAGAGGGAATAATAATTTAAAAAAAAACCTCCAGCCCTGACATTTTATTTAAACATTTTTGCTGCTGTTTTCATGACATAGAAACCAATTTAACTGTACGAATACTGCAAAGCTGCAAAGTTACATACCTTGAAAATCTTTGTAAGCCAGCCAGAATCACCAAGAGTGTTGAGTGGCCATGTAAATTTTTCATTCATTCATTCATTCATTCATTCATTCATTCATTCATTCATTCATTCATTCATGCATTCACTCATTCATAAACAAACAAACAAACAAACAAACAAACAGTTGGGCTGCTAACCATTCTCCCATAGAGAAAACTTCAAAACTGCCAGTTAATTTGAAGTTATCTACTGGCTTATCCTACACTCACACACATACACACACACACACACACACACACACACTACCATATTATTTTTACTTTTTCGTTCTCCGATTCCTAAGATGAATTTTTCACCTTGTTGCTCTTTAGCCAAATACTAAGAACACTTAGGGCACTAAGAATACTAAGGGGACATGGTGGCTCACTGGCTAAGACGCTGAGCTTTTCAATCGAAAGGTTGGCAGTTCAGTGGTTCGAATCCCTAATGCCGCGTAACAGGCTGAGCTCCCGTTACTTGTCTCAGCTTCTGCCAACCTAGCAGTTCGAAAGCAGGTAAAAAAAGCAAGTAGAAAAATAGGGAACCACCTTTGCTGAGAAAATAACAGCGTTCTGTGCATCTTTGGTGTTTAGTCATGCCTGCCACATGACCATGGAGACGTCTTCGGACAGCACTGGCTCTTCGGCTTTGAAACAGAGATGAGAATCACCCCCTAGAATCGGGAACGACTAGCACGTATGTGCGAGGAGAATCTTTGCCTTTACCTTAAAAGACACTCCAAAACAGTCAACACATGTCATTTTCCTATTTTTCCGACATTTTTAATACTTTCTGCGGATTGATCTTGCCAATTCCAACTATTTTTTCAAGATATAAATAGACATCAGGACACTATGGACATGGGACAGGGGTATGTTTGCGAGGCTATAAAACACTCAGGGAGCCATGATCCCTCAGTGGCTTTGGTGATCCAAAATTCATCTTTATCGGACGCTTTTTCCCTCTGCATTTTAGAGAACAAACAGTGACTCTGTTTTCCTGTAGCAGAAGCATCACGAGACATAAGGATTTCCATGAAGAGGATGATGGCCCATTTTTCCATGCATAGTAACATATGTTGGGCCAGATTTTGTTAGGTTTAGATTTTTACATGGATAACAGCAAAACGTCTCGACAATTCATGGCTGTTTGCTAAAGATTGTTAATGATGGAGACCACAAAACTGAAAGTGCATCTGTGCTTTAGAATGAACGTGACAGCTTGCCTTTCCATTCCACTGTTTTGTCATCAATAGACACCAAGTGTGGATACATTTTCATGCTGAGTCCAGGATCAGTGTTCCTCTAGATGCTTGGTGTTTTACTTTTCTTATCAACAAGCAACAAGTTGGTGAAGTTTAGCTCTAGATTTTTCCAATGTCTCTAGAAGAGGGAGGGAGGAGGAGAGTGGTGTTGTGTCTGCGCCCCCCGAGCTGGGCCTCCTGCCAGAAAGTGACTTGGAAAGTGAGGGGGAAGGGCCGTCAGGACTTACCTCAGGAGCACCGGCTTCCCTGGCTCAGCTCCAGGAGCCAGAGGCAGGCCAGGTAGAAGAGATAACAAGGCCTCTGTCCCCTGACTCTTCCCTCCCAGGCCATGCCTCCAGACCCAGCTGATGGCAATCAGGCCTGGCTGGACCCTAGGTTTCATAGGCAGGAGAGGTGGGAACAACAGAAGCAGGGGTGGGGCAGGCCTAGGAAGTGCTGAGTCATGGAACCACACCCCACAGGATATAAAGGCAGCAAGAGCTGCTGTGCCTCTTCGTAGCAGGCAAATTAACTGCTTAACTAAGAGCTGAATTACTGTTTGTTCCTGGGTGACTCATAAGCGTGGAGGGAGATAACAGAGACACTTGGCAGACGCTCGCTATTTTGCTGCCAGAGCTGATAGTGCCGGCTAATTAAGCCATCACTCGGATGGAGGCGAAGGGGGACAGAACAAGAGGCTTTTGTAAGCTTACTATTAGTTTCTGCTTTGTATCTTTTAAGCTACCCATTTGTGGCCAACAGTTGTGTATGAACTACCTTCATCTTTATTACCTTGCTGTAGTGGTGGGATTCAACCGGTTGTTAAATGCCTGCTTGCCAAATGCATACTTCGTGGGCACACACAGCATTGAAAAAACACCCATTTTAAGCACAAAACCTTACCTTCTATTGCAGTGTGGTGAGGAAAACAGCTGAGGTATGGGAATCCACTGTGCTGCACGAATCAGCTGAGCTGAAAAATACGGAAATATAGGACAGAATACGGCAGGGTCGGGTGGGCGGGGCCAACTGATCATCAGAACTACCGGTTCGCCCGAACCAGTCCGAACCGGCTGAATCTCACTATATGGTTGCAGAAAGTCATACATATCTTGGTTAGCCTCAGGAGGACAAGTTTCCTCTTGTTCTGAAATAGCCTCTTGCCTTGATATAAGGTACTTTTGTCTTCCGCGATTGTTTATCTGGTACTGTTCACTGTTTGTATAGGTGTTGGTTGCTAGGGAAGATGTGCTCTGGGTTCTTCCTTGATTTTTGATGTGTCTTCTTCTTTTCTTAAAAGTGGTGCTTGGATGGGGTTTATTTCTGGGTGTCAGCTTAGCATTCAGAAAACCCAGCCATCCACAAAATGTTTACTTAGAAATATCTGCAGGGTTGTAGCCAAGCCAGATCCCTACAAGTAAGATTTGTTTGTTTGTTTTTTTAAAGTGACAGATAGAAAACCCATATCTGTATGATTGCATTCTATGAACTCAGGGAAGCAAAAAGAAGAAATAGCAATGGCATTTAGACTTATATATTGCTTTACAGCACTCACTGGGCAGGTTACAAAGTCAAAGTCAAAGCCCCACAATCTAGGTCCTCATTTTACTGACCTCAGAAGGACAGAAGACTGAATCAGCCTTGAACCAGTGAGAATAAATTACTGATCTTACAGTAAGAAGGAGACTGAAGAGCAGAGGTTAAAAGTATTTGTCTTCCAATCAAGGAAAGCAAAGCAGAGCTAAAGAGAACAATTAGGGCAGACTTCCTTCCTGTTCTCTTCTTCTCACATCTTTTTAGTTAGCAGCATAAAGGTAAAGAGATGTGATGGCTTGCAAGCTGCATCTTTAAACTGCATCTCCAAACAAGATTCATTGAGGCTTTTGATCCTCAGTCATAACAGCAATAACTGCAAAGGTCCATCACTCTCCCCTCTCTCCTCTTCTACATTAGACTGGAAGGGGGGAAAAAATACTTGACGGAAAATGTGGGTTGAATTTTGAATGAAAGAAGTTGCAAGTTTAGTTCTGGTATTGATCGTCAGATCTTGAAACTACTTGAAATCTTGACTCCAGAAACTAGGAAAGGGAGAAAGAAATTCTGAATTGGTCTCTAGTGAGATTTACTGTTGCCATCTCTAGTCTATTTAGATCTATTAGAAATTTATTTAGTGTGTGATTGACTGAAATAATTCATAAGATCACAACACAAAGAAAGTTAAACTCAGTGACTTTAAAACTATGGATCTTCATGCTATGTGATTTTCCATTAAGGTTGTTGTTATTTTTCATGTTATTTTTGTCTTTGGTAAAGTCAAAGCACGAAGCAGAAAGCACCAGCCTGAAGATGATGAGTGAGACCTCGTTGAAACGTCGCCAAGATACTCTCAACGTTACACAGGAAAAGACCCGAATATGCCAAGACCTACATATATATGTTTTCGTATATACACCAGGACCTACACACACACACACACACACACACAGAGAGAGAGAGAGAGAGAGAGAGAGAGAGAGAGAGAGAGAGAGAGAGAGAGAGAGAGAGAGAGAGAGAGAGAGAGAGAGAATAGGCAGATAGCGATAAAGATGATAGATAGATAGATAGATACATGATAGAGGAGGAAATAAAATATTTCACATGGAACAGCCCAAAACACACATTTCAGTAGAGAAAAGTTTGCTGAGGACAGGCTCCAGCATGAGTCCAAAAGCTTGGAAGACTAAAACTCTGGTCCCAGTGACCAGTCCAGATTGGATCTTGCAAAAATAAAATACTGACAAGTTGGGTATTTCTAAATCTAGTAAAATGTTGTTGTTTTTCCTCCTCGAGAACTCTTTGATTACAACCAAAAGATTTGTGGCGTATTTCTCATGATATCGGTTCCTCTCAATCGGGAGATGGGTGAACACATAAATTTAAGAAATCAATAAATAAGTGACAATGAAGTTGATATTAGCAAGAATAATATTGCTTGCGCAATTCAAGAGGAATTTTACTTTCATAAATATTTACACACACACAAAAAAAAATTGGGCATAAGGATGGCATTATGCAATAAATCCAAGGACATAAATATATGTCTCAGAATGGATTGATTCCTGCTCATTTGCTTTCTGCTGCTTAAATGTGTTCATCTTCAATCTTTATTCCATGCTAGATCAGTCTAGAACCTTGATGGCAAACCTACGGCATGTGTGCCCGAGGTGATACGTGGAGCCATGTCGCTTGGCATGCGCGGCATTACCCGTTTCCTTTCCAAGTTTCTGGAGCACATGTGTGCATGACGATCAGCTGGCCTTTTTAAGTGTGGCAGTGCCAAATGCAGTGCACCTGCATAAGCATGTGCCAGAAACCTGGAAGATTAGCTAGCATGTGCGCCGGAAACCGGATGTTCATTTTCGGGCGCGCGCATGCACCCTTGACAGCTTCTCTTCCAGGTTGCATCCCTGACGAGCGCGTGCACTCCCTTTTCAGCACTCGGTGCCAAAAAAAATTGCCATCACTGTTCTAGAACATGTAGAATATGATGCACTTGGTGTCTTGGTTAACCATCCCAGAATTTCTGGGAATCAGATGCCAGATGTAGTTTTATTAATGGAGGTTTCTGACTTGGGGAAGAAAAACAAACAAACAAACAAACGAATGAAAGACCATTGAGAAAGATCAGTAAATAGCCATTTCGGAAGAGATGCGTGTTTAGGGAACTCGCTGAACCATGATTTCTGGTTCCATATGGCATTGTGCCATTTTCTATTCGGGTGCAATTTTTTTTTTTCCCGTGCAAAGCCAAACATAATTCTGGTTTGCATCCAAACCACTGTCATGTCAGTAATACCCTGTATATATTCTGCTAGTCCTGATGAACATGGTAAGGCCAAGGGTAGCAAATCAAGAAGGGATTAGCTTACAGAACCTCTAGCAGGGAAGCTTTCTACTTAGCACTGGGCATTCTGATGGATTTCTCAACCCTGAGCTGCCATCCAACTGATTATCCCATTTGTCTCCATTAGGCTAAATTGGCAGTTTGTGTCTTCATGGCAAAAAAATGTGCATGTGTGTGTGTGTGTGTGCGCGCTTGCGTGTGTGTACATTTGCAAATCAGCAGGAAGCAAGGAGCAAAAGATGCTTTAGGAGAGAACTCTACTTAGCTTTATTTGAGAGTTAAGAGCATAACAAAATAACAGAATAACAAAGTTGGAAAGGTCTTCTAGTCCAATCCTCTGCTCTAGCAGGAGATCCTATCCACTCCTCTGTTCACAATATGCCACCTTATGCCACCAGGCTTGAAATTTTGGGCTTGGGCAACCTAGAACTATGCCGCCTACAGTCTGACCTAAGCATAGTACACAAAATTGACTGCAACAAAGTCCACCAGTTTAAGCTGAAGTAGTCAATGTCAATGACTACTTCAGCTTCAGCAGCAATAATACATGAGCAAACAATAGATACAAACTCAAGGTAAACCACTCCAAACTCAATTGCAGAAAATAAGACTTCAGCAACAGAGTGGTCAACGCCTGGAATGCACTACTTGACTCTGTTGTTACATCCTCAAACCTCCAAAACTTTAACTTTAAACTGTCTACTGTGGACCTCACCCCATTCCTAAGAGGTCTGTAGGGGACGTGCATAACCATACCAGCAGGCCCACCATCTCTGTCCTACTCTCCCCATTTATTCATACTCATTTCCTGTGTTCATGTCCATGTTTCTCCATGTTCGTGTGTTCATGTCCGTGTGTTGTGCCTCGCCCGCCCTCCTCTCCTCAGCCGGGCCACTCCCATCTCCTGCTATCTGAGTGTTGTGTCTCGTCCGATCTCACCACCACAGCCGGGGTCTGCTTATCTGCTTCCGAACGCTGAAGAATGTCCTAGCATGCCTCCCGGCCCCAGCCCTGGCTCCATGCCCAGACAGGCTGAGGAGGGGGCATCTCCCGGCCCCAGCCCTGGCTCCATGCCCAGACAGGCTGAAGAAGAGCAAGTATCTCCAGCCCCCAGCTCTGGCTCCATGCCCAGGCAAACGGAGCAACTAGACCCCTCCCCCTCCTCCACAGCATGTGAGCCTGAGGAAGGTCAATTACCAACAGCTGCCGATTGGAGTGACCCTCGCGTCAGGAGACTTGATAGGCGGAGGCAACAGAAGGAAGGGAGGGGCAGGCCTGGATAAGTGCTGAGTCATGGAGCCACACCCCATGGCCTATATAAAGGATCTGCTTTCTGGCATTCTCTGAGTCAGGCAAAGTCTAAACATATCTTGCTGAAGTCACTTTCTGGTCTCCTGCCTGCCCTGAGGACTTTGCTAGGACTTTGGCAGAGCTGCAGAGGCACACCTGATTCGGATTTCCCTGACCCGGCCGTCAGCGGAGGAGTGGGACACGACACTGAGCCAGAGACTGATAGTGAAGAAGAATGGCCTGGCATGCCTCCAGCCCCCAGCCCTGGCACCATGCCCGGACAGACTGAGCAAACAAACCTCCCTACAGCGTGTGAGCACGAAGCCAGTCATGAGCTAGAATTGCCGGCAGCTGAGCAGGAGGACGAAAAGAGGACAGATCCCCGCTTCTGGAGAATGGAGAGGCGACGTCAGCAAAAGGAAGGGAGGGGCAGGCCTGGATAAGTGCTGAGTCATGGAGCCACACCCTATGGCCTATATAAAGGATCTGCTTTTTGGCATTCCTTGAGTCAGGCAAAGTCTAATCTGGATTGCTGAAGTCACACCTTGGATTCCTGCCTGCCCTGAGAACTCTGACAGGAATTTGGCAAAGCTGCAGAGGCTTCGTGGCCACGCTTGATACAGACTTCCCAGACCCGGCCGTCAGAGGAAGAGTGGGACACGACACCATGTTTATATATATGTTTTCTCATACATGTTTGACAAACTAAATAAACTAAATAAAATAAAACTAAAACTTAAGCCCCCTTTCCACCACATTTTTCCTTCCTTTCAACTTCCATCGAAACTATCTTCTTGCCCTCCTCCTTTAAACCCAAAAAATGTTTTCTATCTTCATTTCAGGTGGTGCACAAAGCAAAATAAGTGCCAGCGCATTACAGAAGTTGCCCCAAAGTGGAAAGTCTTCACACCTTGTTGGACATAAAATTAATTTCACAATGAATTTACCTTTTCCCAGTTTGTACCGAACATGTATAATCTTTTCAAGTGGACAATATTACATCTATCTCAATTCCTCAGAGAGGGTTTGCCTATCTCTAATCGGTGGGGAAAATGAAAACTGCATCAGATCCTGCATCACTTATTGAAGAACAAAAGTGATGATTTTCAATGCCAGACAAATTGGCAATGTTGAAAGTCCTTTTAAAATGTTCTCTCTTCCTTTGCATCTGTGGCAAAAGATAGTGCAATTTTTCTCGACGCTGTTCTACACCATTTTCTTTAAATACTGCCCCAATACTGATAAAGGAGTGCGGAACTGAAAAGTAGAAGGGGAAATGGTGCTATTTATTTATTTTATTTATTTATTTTATTTAATCGTATTTTTATACCACCCTATCTCCCAAGGGACTCAGGGCGGTTTACAGCCAAGTAAAACATAAACATAAATACAAGTTAAAACCCCAATTTAAAAAACTTATTAAATACGGCCGAATATTAAAACCACAATAAAATAGTAAAACCCCATTAAAACCAAATTTAAAATTTAAAATTCTAGTCCAGTCCTGCGCATATAAAAAGATGTGTCTTAAGCTTGCGGCGAAAGGTTCGAAGGTCAGGAAGTTGGCGAAGTCCTGGGGGAAGTTCGTTCCAGAGGGTGGGAGCCCCCACAGAAAAGGCCCTTCCCCTGGGCGTCGCCAGCCGGCACTGCCTGGCTGACGGCACCCTGAGGAGTCCCTCCCTGTGAGAGCGTACGGGTCGGTGGGAGGCAATCGGTGGCAGTAGACGGTCCCGTAAGTATCCCGGCCCAATGCCACGGAGCGCTTTGAAGATAATTACCAAAACCTTGAAGCGCACCCGAAAGGCCACAGGTAGCCAGTGCAGTCTGCGCAGGAGAGGTGTCACATGGGAGCCACGAGGGATGTCACATGGGAGCCACAAGGAGCCACAAGGGATGCTATGGATACAACTGGAAATCATCTTAACAAATCTTATCCAATCGCCAAGGGCAATAGTTAATTTCAACACCAAATCTGTAAAAGAGTCAATGATATAATCTTCTTCTCAATCAGAGCTAAGGATACTTATTAGAAGAATAGAGGTTGAAGAAGAAACAGAATTGGATTCTGGCAGGATCTGATTCCCCTTGGCTAAACTCCAAAAGCTAAAATGCACCAGGGCTTTTAGCATTTGGATGGAAAATGACCAGGAAGTATCACAATTATAGCTGAGCCTAGAAGAAGAAGACAGTGTCAACTTCTGTGGGGCTGCCAGTAAAATAACATGAATATGTCCCTGAAGTCCCTGAGAGTCAAACTGAACTCCAAGAAGACATTACATTTTTTTTTAACTTAATGGCATTTTGACATGATGGGACCAATCTGAAAGCAATGGAGCTTCTGGCCATGGGAATGTTTCATCTATCTCCACCTACATTCATAGATGATAGATTAGATAGATAGATAGATAGATAGATAGATAGATAGATAGATAGATAGATAGATAGATAGATAGATAGATAGATAATGATAGAGATGATAGAGGTAGAGGTAGAGGTGGAGGTGGAGGTGGAGGTGGAGGTGGAGATGGAGATGGAAATGGAGATAAACATAGAGATAGATAGATGATAGATAGATAGATAGATAGATAGATAGATAGATAGACAGATGATAGATAGATAGATAGATAGATAGATAGATAGATAGATAGATAGATAGATAGATAGATAATGATAGAGATGATAGAGGTAGAGGTGGAGGTGGAGGTGGAGATGGAGATGGAAATGGAGATAAACATAGAGATAGATAGATGATAGATAGATAGATAGATAGATAGATAGATAGATAGATAGATAGATAGATAGATAGATAGATAGATAGCAGAGATGGGTTTCAGAAGGTTCTGACCAGTTCTGGAGAACCGGTAGTGGAAATTTTGAGTAGTTTGGAGAACCGGTAAATACCATCTCAGACTGGCCCCACCCCTATCTATTCTCTGCCTCCTGAGTCCCAGGTGATCAAGAGGAAATGGGGATTTTGCAGTAACCTTTCCCTGGAGTGGGGTGGAAAGCCCACCAAGCCACGCCCACCAAGCCGAGCCACACCCACCAAGCCACACCCACAGAAAAAAATTTGAAACCCACCACTGGATGATAGACAGACAGACAGACAGACAGACAGACAGACAGACAGACAGATGACAGAGATAGAGACATATCAGAGCATGAAAGAAGAACTCCAACAAATCTCCACCTTTGCCTTTATTGGATCTCCTTCCCAAGTGAGTAAAGCCCATGTTCCTGCAACTTTCAGTTTAGGAAGTAAGTAGTACATTAGCATTTCCCCGACTCCCCTTTATAATGAAAATATTTTGGAACCTTTACGCTCTTCATCCTGATCAGTTCCACTGTGAGCGTTCTCCCATATAACAGTGTTAACGAGAAAAAAGCAGGCCAGGTTTATTCCTTTTATTAAAAGGCATCAAGCTGCACTCTGGGGCAAGTAGCGACAATGATAAAATTTTTCAGTTAATCAGCACGGAAGGTCATTGCACAAGAGAGAGCTATAAATGCTGCGTGATGTGCTGTTTTTCTTAGTCAAGTCTGTTGCTGCAATTCCTCCTTACCGGTGACAGTTCAAAGAGGCATTTGCAGCTCCTAAGAGCTATTGCCCCATATTGGGAGCTTCTTTCCCCTGGCTCATTCCTACCAAATGACCCCCATCTCGTCTTTGACAGACCTGCATTTCAGGATAATTAAGGATGAGCAAATGGCAGCTTTCTCTTAACGCCAATCGCTCCCCCAAGAGCCCCCGAAACCCTCCACCAAAAAATTAGATTTTGCTACGATTGGAGACAATTTATCCCAGGCCTCTCATTCAAAGTTGCAAAAATATAAAATTGAAAATGTTAAAAGGAGGCATGAAACTGAACGTCTCAAGGTCACTGAGCAAGATGTACAGCCTCCGCGAAGTTTGGCATACAAATTAATTGGGAAGTCCTGAGGTTGTCGTTGTTGCCTATCGAACATCCCAAATGAACAAACCCTGCCGTCTGTCTATTAAACTTCCATTATCACTGGGCACAAACCAAACTGTTGAGGATAATTATTTGCATGCGAATTCTAAGGCACGCGTGAATGACATTAAGATGTAACTAATAGACATGCCGGAATGGATATCAATGCAATCATACAATAAACTGACCAATTGAACGGTGAATGTGTCCATTTGATGGCTGGTATCTTTGGAAAACAGTGTACAGTAGCGGCCAAAATTGTGGAAACCCTTTGGGAAAAGTGTATTTTTGAGGTTTGATGGCTAAGAACACCACTTTTGGGGGGAGTTTCAAGATAATCATATTCCACTGCTGGAATGGCCTGGGAATAGCCCAGACCTTAACCCAATTGAAAATCTATGGAGCCGACTAAAGAAACTTGTTAGTCAGAAGACACCCAGCAGTAAAACCCAGTTAAAAAAAGCAATCATTCAATCTTGGTTTCACATTAGAACAGCTGCAGAACTAAAAGACTTGGTTCACTCCATGGGAAGATATTGTAAGGCCGTAATTCATGCTAAAGGTTACCCAATGAAGTATTAATTGACATGGTGATAATTTTTGTATATCTCATTTTTTCTATGGTGATAATTTCTGTATATCTCATTTTTTCTACATGTTCACTTTTCTTCTTTATACTGTAACTGCTATTCTAATGAAAATCCTTCATAAAAGTTATTGTATTATATTCTTGATTAAATGATCTTTCCATTGATATATAATTTTATGGTACTACTCCAAAAAAAAGTGTTGTTATTAGCTAGGTTTAGAAAATACACTTTTCCCAAAAGGTTTCCACAATTTTGGCCACTACTGTAATTGTAATTTCACCAGGCTCAAGGTTGACTCAGCCTTCCATTCTTCCGAGGTGGGTAAAACGAGGACCCAAATTGCTGGGGGCAATAGGCTTACTCTCTAAACCACTGTAAAGCACTGTGAAGTGATATATAAGTCTAAGTATCAATTTTTATTTGCAACACTTGAGCCGTGGTGGCTCAAGGCTATAAGAAGCCTGTTATTAAAACCAGCTGCCTGCAATTACTGCAGGTTCAAGCCCCACCAGGTTCAAGGTTGACTCAGCCTTCCATCCTTTATAAGGTAGGTAAAATGAGGACCCAGATTGTTGGGGGGGCAATAAGTTGACTTTGTAAATATACAAATAGAATGAGACTATTGCCTTACACACTGTAAGCCGCCCTGAGTCTTCGGAGAAGGGCGGGATATAAATGTAAACAACAAAAAAAAAATAATCTGGTCCTGTTTTTCATGACAGTGTCATGCTAATCAAACCTGCTAGTAAAGAGAATGCAACAATATAGGACCGCTCATAGGAGGGGACCAATTAACAGGAAGAAGAAATATTTCATTCCTCCCATGCTTACTGGCACCATCTTAGAGAAGAGATACCTCTTCTCTAGTCCAAGGGTGGAAAAGAAGTGTTGTGGTCCACCAGCGGATCTGGTGGCAGACTCAGACAGTGATGAGGTTGGGGAGGAACAATGACCAGTCCTGGAGTCTGGGGAAGGCTCTGATGAGTGCTCTGCATCGGAGGCAGAGAGGGGGCCAGGGCCGTCTGACAGTTATCAGCTGCCTTCGGATTAGGATATCAGTGGGGCAGAAGAACAGCTGGAGCCTGTTCCCAATGCGTGCATGTGCAGAGCTGCCAGAAGAAGGGAACAGCTAAGGAACAAGGGCCAACTCGGGAGTAAAGGCACAGGTGGATGGTGAATGGCCCCTCCCATAGGGAAAAAAAAGGAGCGAAAGGGGAGGGGAGTTTGCAGGAGACAATTAGTTCAATTCATTAGGGTGAAGATCTGTTCCTGACTTCTTGCCAGTAATTGTTTCTCTATCTTGGAAGATTTATTTTATTTCTTTTTATTTATTTATTTATTTATTTTTCATAACATCATACATAAGCATAAGCATGAAGCAACAGTAGGACAGGAACGGTAGGCACATTTATGCTCTTATGCACGCCCCTTACAGACCTCTTAGGAATGGGGTGAGGTCAGTGGTGGGATCCAGCCAGTTCGCACCACTTTGGGAGAACCGGTTGTCAACTTTCTGAACAGTTTGGCAAACTGGTTGTTGGAAGAAATCATTAGGACAGAGAACCGGTTGTTAAATTACTTGAATCCCACCACTGGGTGAGGTCAATAGTAGACAGTTTTTGGTTGAAGCTTTGGGGACTTTGAGAAGAGACCACAGAGTCAGGTAGTGTATTCCAAGCATTAACAACTCTGTTACTGAAGTCATATTTTCTGCAATCAAGATTGGAGCGGTTAACATTAAGTTTAAATCTATTGTTTGCTCTTGTATTGTTGTGATTGAAGCTGAAGTAGTCTTCAACAGGAAGGACATATAGGGCTGGGAAGTGGCTCACCAGGCTAATGCAGCCTGTTATTAACACACAGCTGCCTGCAATTACAATTACTGCAGGCTCGAGTCCCACCAGGCCCAAGGTTGACTCAGCCTTCCATCCTTTATAAGGTAGGTAAAATGAGGACCCAGATTGTTGGGGAGGCAATAAGTTGACTTTGTATATAAATATACAAATAGGATGAGACTATTGCCTTACACAATGTAAGCCGCCCTGAGTCTTCGGAGAAGGGCGGGATATAAATTCAATTTTTTTTAAAAAAAAGATGATTCTATGAGTTATGAGTTCTATGAGTTATCAGCCTGGCAACTCTCCAAGCCTGATAAAAGTCTGTAGTTGTGAAATCTTCTGAAAGACTGTTTGCCGGGACTTTGCTGGAGAGGAATTTCCCTTTAACCTATATAAAAGAGGTTTTATCGGTACGAGGAGTCTGCTTCATGCTCTTGGGAAACCGATGTATGTGGTGGGGCAGATTATTCTTTAACAACAGAACATTAGTTCTGTTAGTACATTAGTGAGAGTGTCTAGTTTGATTTTTAGTTTTTAGTTTTTAGTTTTTTTTAGTTTTTAGTTTTTAGTTTTTTTTAGTTTTTAGTTTTTAGGTTTTCACCTAAAAACCGAACTAGACACTCTCACTAAAGTACTAACATCCAATGGAATAAGGTTACCAAGCTAATCCAAAAAGAACCCCCTACTAAAATCCAAGACAGAGAACAAGAAAACGGCACAGCCCTCCTCCCATATATAAAAGGCACCACAGACAGAATCAGCAAGATCCTCCACAAACACAACATCAAGACAGCATTCTGCACAAACCGAAAAATATCCACCATCCTAAGAAACCCCAAAGACAAAATTGAGTTAGAAAATCAAGGAGTATATGAAATCCCATGCACCACCTGCCCCTCCACATACATTGGACAAACCAACAGAAGAATAAGTGCACTCATTGAAGAACACAAGAACTTATTCAAAAAAGAGGAACCAACTTCTTCCCTGGTCCAACACTTTAAAGTCACAGGACATGATATTGACTTTAAAAAGACCAGAACTATCACCAAAACTGAACATTTTAACAACAGAATAATCAGAGAAGCCATTGAGATAGAAAAATGCCCACACAGCATGAACAAACGAGATGATACCTCCCGCCTACCAGCCATTTGGAAACCTGCCCTTATTGACGAACGAGTCCCTAACACGAGGAATGACACCAGACTCACACTCACGAGGTCCACACAGGATGTCACCACTGCACATCCACCCAGAAAGCAGACTCAAACCCACACTGATCATGAAGCACGACCAAGGACCAGAAGCCAGACCGCAGCTGCAACATTAGCCATTTCAAACCCCTCCAATCCATTCATGCAGCAGACTGACACCCACTATGAAGATGTAGCACAACCACAAATCCAAACAACAGCTATGCAGCTCACCAGCTCAAATCCCCCTGCAGCACAGACTAGACTGAGCACAACCAAGCCCCCACCAACACAGGACACACCCCCAGCCAATCAGAGCACAGAAAAACCCCCATCCAATCAGAGCACAGCCAAGCTCCCACCCAATCAGTTCAAACCCCCACTAGCAGTTAAAAGGAAGAAACAGCTGCAATCACACATTGCTCCCAGAAGCACGAAGCTGAAGCCTGAAGATGACGAATGAGACTTCGTCGAAACGTCGCCAAGACACTTCCAATTTTACACGGGAGAAAACCCGAACAACCAAAGACATATATATATATATATATATATATATATATATATATATATATATATATATATATATATATATATATATATATATATATATATATATATATATATATATATATATATATATATATATATATATATATATAAATAATTTTTCAGAGGAAAGGCTTTGATCAGAAAGTCATATGTGAGGTTTTCTCATCTCTGTGTTAGCCTTTTCCCCAAATTGTTCATACGTAAAGATGCGCCAAAAATCTGTCAATTATTTCTGCAGGAATAGTCTAGAATCTTCTGTTACATTGACACTTGTAAGATGTTAATCAAATTTTTGTTTGCATGCCATTACTATTTTTAGAACAATGCCGTATTAAACTTCTGTCAAAAAAACCACATGCTAAATACGGCTCAATATATAGCTTAAGTACCATGTTTCTTCAAAAAGAAGGCTGGCTCTTATTTTCTTTTGAACTCTCTCCCCACCCCTCCAAAAAAAAAAAAAAAAACCACAAACCAGCTAGGCCTTCTTTTTGGAGAGTTCTAATTATTGATGCACTAATTATTGACTCACCACTGACAGCACCACCCGGAAGCAGCCGACTTCTTCCGTGGCCACTTGCCGCCACTTGCACGCATTGCCCCGGCCTTCGTTTTGCCTTCAGATGCTTTCTGGAAGGCATCTGCAGTGAATAAGAATGCCTTCCAGGAGGCATCTGAAGGTGAAATGGAGGCCAGAGTGATGTGTGTGAGTGGCACCAAGCGGCCGCAAAAGAAGCAGCTGCAGAAGAAGGTGTGGCAGGTATTGGGGTGTGCAAAGCCTGGTAAGTAAGGCAGCTCCAACAACACCCTTCCCCCCTAGCTGTTGTGACCCAGGCCCAAGTAGGTAGTAATAAACTTAGTCCGTGGAAAAATAAACTTTATTCGAACAGCTGGAAATTACTTCATTCCCAGCGTCATTCAACTCAAAAGTAAAACAAATGCCTCCCAACACAAATTCCTCAGTTATCTCACAAACCTTAGTCCAATTAGGCAAACTGCTAAAGGCCCTTCCTGGCAAATGTCCAGAAGCCACAAAGACATACATGAAGCAGAGGATGCAGCTACAATGTTGTTTGCCGGCAAAGCTGAAACACCAGTGCTGGTCTATTTTAAGCCTTATGGAACGGGCCAATCATCTCTTGGCCCTACTCCAGAGTTGTCCTTTGTTTGAGCTGCTCTTGCCTTCTGGCAGCTCTCCTCATGCGTGCATTAGGAACAGGCTCCTCCTGTTCCTCTTCCTCACTATTATCAGTCTCTGGAGGCTCTGGAGTCCGTACCTCACTTCCCGATGGCCCTGGCCTCACCTCAGCCTCATTGCTGTCCGACTCCGTTGCCAGCTCTGCTGACGGACCACAACACTAGCTTATTTTTTACTTGTGTGCCTCGCTCCATCCCCTGCACCGGGATTTTAATTAAGGATCTTATTAAGGGCTAATTTTGTGGGTGGGGCTTAATTTGATCGCATGCACTCAAAAACGTGATAGGGCTTCTTTTCAAGGCGGGTTGTCTTTTTGGAGAAACACAGTAGCATGTGAAGCGTTGAATGGCAAGAGGAGGAGGTATTGGAGGAAGTATATAATTTTAAAGCTCACAGAACAAAATGAGATACTTGGCATTTAAGTTACTAACTGAAGGTTCTTCAGAATATCCCGTTGTATGTAATAGCATTTTGCAAGAGGGAAGAAGGCATGGAGGGAGGAAACATTCTCTGTGTCTGATGGAGAATACCTTTAGCCCTTGACTTACAACAGTTCAGTTGGTGAGGTTACAATGGCACTGAAAAAGGTGACACGGTCATTTTTTCACACCTACAACCATCGCCGCATCCCCATGGTTACATGATCAAAATTTGTGTGCTTGGCAATTGATTCATATTTCTGGTTATTTATTTATTTTAACATCATCCAAGCTTTCTTTCAGGCTCACTATTAAGGAATCTAAATTTTCTTTAATTGACTTAAAGAGATGTAATGATTAAACAGTGGTGTGTGCTGGGAGTATTAAGAATTTAAATATATTTTTATCTTCGTCTACATTATTTTTATCTTCGTCTCCATTAAATTCATGGCTATCTGATATCAAAATTGAGGATTATAGAAGCTAAGCCTGCATATTACAAACTGTTAGACAAAGGATTCTAATCACGACAGCTATATTACTTCTGGGGGCAAGGAAACCTTCCCTTCCCTCCCTCCCCCTCCCCTCCCCTCCCCTGCTAATATGACGGTTGCAATGCCCCAGGCCTTCAATGGGGAAGCCAGATTTGCTTAACAACCATATTACCGCATTACTTAACAACTGTTGCAAGAAAGATCGTAAAATAAGGCAGAATTTACTGAACAACTGACTCGCCTATCAACAGAACTTTTGGGCTCAATTGTTGTCATAAGATGAGGATGCTTGTACATAGTTTTTCACATTGAATTAGCAGAGACAGCCAAGCTAAGAGAATGTATCCAGCATCTAAACAAACATTTCAGCAATCTTTGGTCCAGAATACAACTGAAATTATTTATGAGGAAAGTTATAACGTGATATTATATTAATTTCAAAATCACCTCCTGCATTTGCAAAATAAGCATATCTTCAGTGGAACTTGAATATTGTTGTAAATTATCCTTGAAACAGAAGGGAATTTTGCAGCTGTGTTTCTGACTTTAAATGTCAAACCATTTGTTAGAATACACTGCTCTGTTTGCATTTCTCTCAGAGTCTCCCTCCTCCCTCTCACAGTATGCAAGACCCTCCTTCAGAATATATATATATATATATATATATATATATATATATATATATATATATATATATATATATATATATATATATATATATATATATATATATATATATATATATATATATATATATATATATATATATATATATATATATATATATATATATATATATATATATATATATATATATATATATATTGTTTTCTGAGGTTTTCACGGGTGTTTGTATATAGGTCTTTGGTTGTTCGGGTTTTCTCCGTAAAATTGGAAGTGTCTTGGCGACGTTTCGAAGTCTCATTCGTCATCTTCAGGCTTCAACCGTGCTTCTGGGAGCAATGTGTGATCGCAGCTGTTTCTTCCTTTTAACTGCTAGTGGGGTTTGAACTGATTGGGTGGGAGCTTGGCTGTGCTCTGATTGGATGGGGTTTTTCTGTGCTCTGATTGGCTGGGGTGTGTCCTGTGTTGGTGGGGCTTGGTTGTGCTCAGTCTAGTCTGTGCTGCAGGGGATTTGAGCTGGTGAGCTGCATAGCTGTTGTTTGGCTTTGTGGTCGTGCTACATCTTCATAGTGGGTGTCAGTCTGCTGCATGTATGGATTGGAGGGGTTTGAAATGGCTAATGTTGCAGCTGCGGTCTGGCTTCTGGTCCTTGGTCGTGCTTCATGATCAATGTGGGTTTGGGTCTGCTTTCTGGGTGGATGTGTGGTGGTGACATCCTGTGTGGACCTTGTGAGTGTGGTTCTGGTGTCATTCCTCGGGTTAGGGACTCGTTTGTCAATAAGGGTGGGTTTCCAAATGGCTGGTAGGCGGAGGTGTCATCTCGTTTGTTCATGCTGTGTGGGCGTTTTCTATCTCAATGGCTTCTCTGATTATTCTGTTGTTAAAGTGTTCAGTTTTGGCGATAGTTCTGGTCTTTTAAAGTCAATATCATGTCCTGTGACTTTAAAGTGTTGGACCAGGGAAGAAGTTGGTTCCTCTTTTTGAATGAGTTCTTGTGTTCTTCAATGCGTGCACTTATTCTTCTGTTGGTTTGTCCAATGTATGTGGTGGGGCAGGCGGTGCATGGGATTTCATATACTCCTTGATTTTCTAACTCAATTTTGTCTTTGGGGTTTCTTAGGATGGTGGATATTTTTCTGTTTGTGCAGAATGCTGTCTTGATGTTGTGTTTGTGGAGGATCTTGCTGATTCTGTCTGTGGTGCCTTTTATATATGGGAGGAGGGCTGTGCCGTTTTCTTGTTCTCTGTCTTGGATTTTAGTGGGGGGTTCTTTTTGGATTAGCTTGGTAATCTTATTTCTTTGGAATCCATTGGATGTTAGTACGTTAGTGAGAGTGTCTAGTTCGGGTTTTAGGTGTTGTTCATCAGCTAAGCATTTTGTTCTGGAGATGAGTGTCTTGGCTAGGGAGTTGATCTGTGCTGGGTGGTGGTGTGAGAGTGCGTGCAGATAGCGGTTTGTGTGTGTTTTCTTCTGGTAGATGGTGTGTCCTAGGGAGCCATTGGGTTTTCTGTAGACTAAGACATCCAGGAAGGGAAGTTGGTTATTAACTTCTGTTTCCATGGTGAACTGTATTTTGGGGTGTAGGCTATTGAAATTGGAAGACACTTCCAATTTTACACGGGAGAAAACCCGAACAACCAAAGACCTATATACAAACACCCGCGAAAACCTCAGAAAACAATATATATATATATATATATATATATATATATATATATATATATATATATATATATATATATATATATATATATATATATATATATATATATATATATATATATAGGTCTTGGTTGTTCGGTTTTCTCCCGTAAAATTGGAAGTGTCTTGGCGGCGTTTCGACGAAGTCTCATTCGTCATCTTCAGGCTTCAGCTGCTTCTGGGAGCAATGTGTGATCGCAGCTGTTTCTTCCTTTTAACTGCTAGTGGGGTTTGAACTGATTGGGTGGAGCTTGGCTGTGCTCTGATTGGATGGGGTTTTCTGTGCTCTGATTGGCTGGGGGTGTGTCCTGTGTTGGTGGGGGCTTGGTTGTGCTCAGTCTAATCTGTGCTGCAGGGGGATTTGAGCTGGTGAGCTGCACTGCTGCTGTTTGGCTTCGTGGTCGTGCTACATCTTCGTAGTGGGTGTCAGTCTGCTGCATGTATGGATTGGAGGGGTTTGAAGTGGCTAATGTTGCAGCTGCGGTCTGGCTTCTGGTCCTTGGTCGTGCTTCCTGATCAGTGTGGGTTTGGGTGTGCTTTCTGGGTGGATGTGTGGTGGTGACATCCTGGGTGGACCTCGTGAGTGAGGGTCTGGTGTCATTCGTCGTGTTAGGGACACGTTTGTCAATAAGGGCAGGTTTCAAATGGCTGGTAGGCGGAGGTATCATCTCGTTTGTTCATGCTGTGTGGGCGTTTTTCTATCTCGATGGCTTCTCTGATTATTCTGTTGTTAAAGTGTTCAGTTTTGGCGATAGTTCTGGTCTTTTTAAAGTCAATATCGTGTCCTGTGACTTTAAAGTGTTGGACCAGGGAAGAAGTTGGTTCCTCTTTTTTGAATGAGTTCTTGTGTTCTTCAATGCGTGCACTTATTCTTCTGTTGGTTTGTCCAATGTATGTGGTGGGGCAGGCGGTGCATGGGATTTCATATACTCCTTGATTTTCTAACTCAATTTTGTCTTTGGGGTTTCTTAGGATGGTGGATATTTTTTTTAATCAGAGCACAGAAAAACCCCCATCCAATCAGAGCACAGCCAAGCTCCCACCCAATCAGTTCAAACCCCCACTAGCAGTTAAAAGGAAGAAACAGCTGCGATCACACATTGCTCCCAGAAGCACGAAGCTGAAGCCTGAAGATGACGAATGAGACTTCGTCGAAACGTCGCCAAGACACTTCCAATTTTACACGGGAGAAAACCCGAACAACCAAAGACCTATATACAAACACCCGTGAAAACCTCAGAAAACAAATATTGCACCTCTACGGGGAGGAAATCCACCATCTGACCAGGACCTATGAAAAACTAGAAGTCCAAAGAGCTTCCATTTTATGTGACCTCGCATTCCTACGAAACTGCCGCGATGAAAATTTAATCCCCAAATGCTTCCAATTGAAATTCCACTCCAACTCT
This sequence comes from Ahaetulla prasina, assembly GCF_028640845.1. Lineage (NCBI taxonomy): Eukaryota > Metazoa > Chordata > Lepidosauria > Squamata > Colubridae > Ahaetulla > Ahaetulla prasina. The sequence continues at coordinate 126,312,656 of NC_080543.1, forward strand.
GCAGCCACCAAACGCATCCTAAAAAGAACAGAATTGGCCTTAATCAGAAATGAACTTCACACAAAAGATTCCTCCTAGATCAAATCAACAAAGATCTCCTCACACTTCACCTCAAACTCAGCAACAAGATGCACCCTGCACTTTGGGACAAATCCAAACAACTTGCCGTCTGGAGGCGAAACACAGACCACCCTCAAGACAGACACGCACACCAACAAACTCCGAAGACTACAAGAACGCCAGAAACAAACCCTCCACCCTCACAGCAACACATGAAACAAACAGTGCATAACATCTCAGATAGGATCCTCACCAAAGCTGAAACCGATGTCCTTTCCAAAGTTCAACTTTGCAGTCACTCCCAAATACATCCCCACTGAGACCATTATATGCGGAGTTGAAACCAGCCTGACCAAAATCAACCCCGATGGCGCTAACAAAATCAGACTCGAAATCACCAACATCCTCTGCAGCAGCAAGCCACCCAAAAGCAACTTACCCAAGAGGAACAGACAGCACTACTTAACCTGAAAAAGATACCAGCATAATAATCCTACCAGCAGACAAGGGCAGCGCCACGGTGGTTATGAACACATCTGACTACCAAACCAAATTAACCAACCTACTCCAAGACCCTGCATACAAGCCCCTAAAACAGACCCCACCACCTACCTAGAAAACCACTAGATCCAAAATAAAAGCCTCCCCATCAGCGAAGAAATCCAACAAAGAATCATTCCCAGAGAAATCATCCAGATGCCCTAAGCTCTCGGCCTCCCAAGATACACAAAGAAGGAACCCCACTCAGACCCATAGTCAGCTCCATAGGCTCACCTCTACAAAACCTAGCCAAATTTCTGCCAAACAACTACAGCCCTATGCAGAATCCATCGCTCACACGTAAAAACTCATTCCAGTTCATAGAGATCATAAAGAAACAAAACTTACAGCCCAGCGACCTACTCGTGAGCTTTGATGTCATATCCTCTTCACCCAAGTGCCAATCAAAGAAGCCTTGACAGCTATCCAAAACAAATATAACCCCCAAGCACATACTAGATCTGACCAACCACTGCCTATCAACACATACTTCATCTATAACGGACAAAATACAAACAAATAGAAGGCGCACCCATGGGATCACCCTCTCACCTGTCATTGCCAACCTCTACATGGAACACTTTGAAACCCAAGCACTAGAAAAATCTGATCACAAACCCAAACTCTGGCTCAGATCGTGAGCGACACCTTCATAATCTGGCCACACGGGAAAGAAAAACTTGAAAACTTCCTCACACACCTCAATAGCCTACACCCCAAAATACAGTTCACCATGGAAACAGAAGTTAACAACCAACTTCCTTCCTAGATGTCTTAGTCTACAAGAAACCCAATGGCTCCCTAGGACACACCATCTACCAGAAGAAAACACACACAAACCGCTATCTGCATGCACTCTCACACCACCACCCAGCACAGATCAACTCCGTAGCCAAGACACTCATCTCTAGAACAAAATGCTTAGCTGACGAACAACACCTAAAACCGAACTACACACTCTCACAAACGTACTAACATCCAATGGATTCCAGAGAAATAAGATTACCAAACTAATCCAAAAGAACCCCCACTAAAACCCAAGACAGAGAGCAAGAAAATGGCACAGCCCTCCTCCCATATATAAAAGGCACCACAGACAGAATCAGCAAGATCCTCCACAAACATAACATCAAGACAGCATTCTGCACAAACCAAAAATATCCACCATCCTAAGAAACCCCAAAGACAAAATTGAGTTAGAAAATCAAGGAGTATATGAAATCCCATGCACCGCCTGCCCCACCACATACATTGGACAAACCAACAGAAGAATAAGTGCACGCATTGAAGAACACAAGAACTCATTCAAAAAGAGGAACTAACTTCTTCCCTGGTCCAACACTTTAAAGTCACAGGACACGATATTGACTTTAAAAGACCAGAACTATCGCCAAAACTGAACACTTTAACAACAGAATAATCAGAGAAGCCATCGAGATAGAAAACGCCCACACAGCATGAACAAACGAGATGATACCTCCGCCTACCAGCCATTTGGAAACCTGCCCTTATTAACAAACGTGTCCCTAACACGAGGAATGACACCAGACCCACACTCACGAGTTCCACACAGGTTGTCACCACCGCACATCCACCCAGAAGCACACCCAAACCCACACTGATCAGGAAGCACGACCAAGGACCAGAAGCCAGACCGCAGCTGCAACATTAGCCACTTCAAACCCTCCAATCTATACATGCAGCAGACTGACACCCACTACGAAGATGTAGCACGACCACGAACACGAAGCCAAACAGCAGCAGTGCAGCTCACCAGCTCAAATCCCCTGCAGCACAGATTAGACTGAGCACAACCAAGCCCCCACCAACACAGGACACACCCCAGCCAATCAGAGCACAGAAAACCCCCATCCAATCAGAGCACAGCCAAGCTCCCACCCAATCAGTTCAAACCCCACTAGCAGTTAAAAGGAAGAAACAGCTGCGATCACACATTGCTCCCAGAAGCACGGTTGAAGCCTGAAGATGACGAATGAGACTTTGTCGAAACGTCGCCAAGACACTTCCAATTTTACACGGGAGAAAACCCGAACAACCAAAGACCTATATACAAACACCGTGAAAACCTCAGAAAACAAATATATATATATATATATATATATATATATATATATATATATATATATATATATATATATATATATATATATATATATATATATATATATATATATATATATATATATTTGTTTTGGATGCGCGCTTCGACGAAGTCTCATTCGTCATCTTCAGGCTTCAGCTTCGTGCTTCTGGGAGCTTCGTGCTTGCTCATGCACACCCCCAGCCAATCAGAGCACAAAAAACCCCCCATCCAATCAGAGCACAGCCAAGCTCCCACCCAATCAGTTCAAACCCCCACTAGCAGTTAAAAAGGAAGAAACAGCTGCAATCACACATTGCTCCCAGAAGCACGAAGCTGTAAACACCTAGCCTGAAGATGACGAATGAGACTTTGTCGAAACGTCGCCAAGACACTTCCAATTTTACGTGGGAGAAAACCCGAATAACCAAAGACCTACATACAAACACCCGCGAAAACCTCAGAAAACAAATATATATATATATATATATATATATATATATATATATATATATATATATATATATATATATATATATATATATATATATATATATATGTAAGTTATAGTTTTTTTTATTTATTTATTTATTATTTGTCAAACATGTAAGATAACAGAAGTATAAACATGATTATGAATACAGGATATGAGTAAATGGAGACAGTAGGAAGAGGGACGGTAGGTACATTGGTGCGCTTATGCATGCCCCTTACAAACCTCTTAGGAATGGGGTGAGGTCAACAGTAGACAGTCTAAGATTAAAGTTTTGGGGCTTTGGGGAAGAAACCACAGTCAGGTAGTGACCACTCTGTTGCTGAAGTCATGTTTTCTGCAATCAGGTTTGGAGCGGTTTACCTTAAGTTTGTATCTATGGTGTTTTTGTGTATTAGTGTGGTCAAAGCTGAAGTAGTCATTGACAGGTAGGACCTTGTAGCAGATAATTTTGTGTACTACACTTAAATCAGACCAAATGTGGCGTAGTTCTAAGTTGTCTAAACCCAAAATTTCAAGCCTGGTGGTATAAGCTATTCTATTGTGAGCAGAGGAGTGGAGGACTCTTCTCATGAAATATTTCTGGACTCACTCAATTATATGCAGTGCACGTTCCAGACAGATGAGTTGTATTTAGTTTTATTTAGCAAAATCCTTCAGACTTCTTGTCTGAAGTACATTTTGGTTGTATCTTCTGGATAAATAGATATAGGTAAAGGTAAAGGTTCCCGTTGCACATACGTGCTAGTCATTGCCGACTCTAGGGGGCGGTGCTCATCTCCATTTCAAAGCCGAAGAGCCAGCGCTGTCCAAAGACATCTCCATTGTCATGTGGCCGGCATGACTCAACGCCAAAGGCGCACGGAACACCGTTACCTTCCCACCAAAGGTGGTCCCTATTTTTTCTACTTGCATTTTTACCTGCTTTCAAAACTAGGTTGGCAGAAGCTGGGACAAGTAATGGGAGCTCACCCCATTACACGGCAGCACTAGGGATTTGAACTGCTGAGCTGCCGACCTTTCGATCAACAAGCTCAACATCCTAGCCCCTGAGCCACCGCGTCCCTCAAAATAGATATAAGTCTATGCAAATGTGCTGTATCTCTCAAGTTGGGGTAGAGAGGAATGTTCCAAATTGAGATTCAAATGGACATGGATTGATTTGATCCCTTTACCTGCATTATTTTTTCTTTGATGAGTGTTGTACTGTATTGTCCGGTAATTCTAGATATTTTATAAAACCCTTCTGCTTTGTTCTATTCCTTAGCTTTTCTCTCATTTCATAACAAGTAATTTTACAAGTACAGTAGACTACATATATTAATTCAGATATTGTTTAAATTGTCCTATGTCAGTACTGGCAAACCTATGGCATGCATGCCAGAAGTGGCATGTGAAACCATCCCGCAAAGAATGCTCAGCCTCGTTGGCTCCTATTCCATGTTCCTGTGATCACACATGTGCCGGTCAGCCGGCTGCTGTGCGTGCGGGAGCGGCGAAACTTGGAAGAATGGCATTCTACACACGCATGTGCAGGCTGCCACCCAAACTTCCAGGTTGATGTCACATGCATGCACGATGGCCAGCTGTTTGTTGGGTGCGCATCCATGCCGGTATCTGGGTGTTCGGGTGCCAGCTTGCACATGCCCGATGGACCGCTGCTCTTCCAGGTATCGGGACTCCCACATGCGCGAAGGCCAGCGGGGCCAGGCATACCTCACGGGATGGTTTCGCGTGCCACTTCCGGCATGCAGGTCAGCATGCGGTGACATCAAATGTTCACCATCAATGTCCTATGTATTACAATATTCTTAGTCAATGAGAATTGGCAATGTAGTTGTTGTCAGAAGACAATTGTCCTGATCTGAGATTTGAGCTCCCATCCAAAGTGAATAACTTACGTGAATATATGACTGTACATAAGAAAACGGAAAACACACCTTTACTTTTTATTATTTTCTTCCGTAGCTGAATAAGCCATGCATTTCTACCAATATCATGCTGTGTTGTACCTGAGGTCCTATGAAATGCCTCTTCAATCAAGAATTTCAACTGACAATTTCTTGATGAAGATTGAGAAAGTGAAAGATTGAGAAATTTCTTGGTGAACGATTGAGAACATTTGCACAACATCCACAACATTTAAATAGCAATAGTACTTAGACTTATATATCGCTTCGCAGTGCTTTATACCCCTCTCTAAGTGGTTTACAGAGTCAACATATTTGCCCCAACAATTTGGGTCATCGTTTTACTCACCTCAGAAAGATGGAAGGCTGAGTCAACCTTGAGCCCGGTGAGATTTGAACTGCAAAATTGCAGTCAGCCAGCAGTCAGCAGAATTAGCCTGTAATACTGCACTCTAACCACTGTGCCTCTGGGGCACATCATAAAATACCTGAAGCGCTTGGGTTTTAAGAGCTTTGTGTACTTATTTTGTACTCGACTCAGCATCCCAGTTAATCATGAAAGACTCTCAAGGAGAAAAGTGCAGTCATTCGGCACCATCACAGACAAGGATAAAACCTTCAATATCCAGGGAATACTGTGCTTTATAGCAGCCAGTCTTCAAATATTTTAAATCGAGAAGAGTTCAGCAATGGGATGAGAGGAACCCCCTTGAGAAATTATTTGCTATACTTACATAAACTTATTTTCTCCTCTGCTATGTTCCTTTGGAATTCCTCGGGCATTTTGCCTCCACGGAAATGTGTGCAAATTGGTTTTGAAATTCCATTTCAGGTGAAATTTGGGAGAAGTGCTTGCTTTCTCCCATGAAACTTTGCAAGCCTTTCAAAGAAAAAGAAAAAAAAAAGATTCATACTGCTTCTAGTAAGAATCTCTTAAAAGGCACAGTGGTTCAGTGGCTTCATGATGCTGGAGATGGACTCAGCTTCAGTGGTTCGAGTGCAAGCACTGTGTGAGAGTGAGCTCCTGTCATTCGTCTCAGCTTCTGTCCACCTAACAGTTCAAAAGCATGTTCTATGCAAGTAGAGATGGATAGGTACCACTTTGGTGGGGAGACAAGCTGGTACCCTTTGCAGGCAGTCAGATTCTTGACAGTGCTGAACCTTCCCAGTTGAACTACCCATTTGCAAGGCAGGTCCGGGAAGGGAGGAGGCCTTGGATGATGCTGCAGGAAGAGCCTCTCATCTTTCTTTCTGATGCAAAACCAGCTCACACTCCTATGGCGCACCTTGGGAAGTGTGCAAGCATGTCCTATAAAGTCTTCTGACCTAGGCTTCCCAAGAGCATGAAGCAGTCTTCTCGCCACAATAAAACTACCACAACAACAATAATAATAACAACAGCAATAATAATCTCTGAGTGTTTTGTTCAATTAGGAATCTACCTTCACATTTGAATTGAGCCAGATGTGCATGGCCCTTCTTCAGAAAAAAAATAAGGTATATTGACTAGCAAATTTGTTGTCTGAGGTAGAATTTGTTTGTACCTTCTGGATAAAATAGATATAAGTGTATACCAGCATACTGTATCTCTGAAGACGGGATAGAAACTAATGTTCCAAGTCATTTGAAATGGGCATGGAGTGATTTGATTCCTTTACCTGGGTTATTTTTTCTTTGATGGGTGTTGTATTATGAAGATAGTAAAATCAAACGCAGAAGGTGCTGTGGCTCCCGCCCTCGAACCTGGCCCCATGCCCGAAAGTGCCTTGGAGCCAGGCCTGCTGCCTGAAAGTGCCTTGGAGCCGGGCTTGCTGCCAGAAAGTGATTTGGCAGAGGTCGACCCCAAGGCACCTCACTTGTGGGGTGCCACAGGGGTCGATTCTCTCGCCCCTCCTGTTCAACATCTATATGAAGCCGCTGGGTGAGATCATCAGTGGTTTCGGTGTGAGGTACCAACTGTACGCTGATGATACTCAGCTGTACTTTTCCACATCGGGCCACCCCAACGAAGCTATCGAAGTGCTGTCCCGGTGTCTGGAGGCCGTACGGGTCTGGATGGGGAGAAACAGGCTCAAGCTCAATCCCTCCAAGACAGAGTGGCTGTGGATGCCGGCACCCTGGTACAGTCAGCTGCAGCCGCGGCTGACTGTTGGGGGCGAGTCATTGGCCCCAATGGAGAGGGTGCGCAACTTGGGCGTTTTCCTGGATGGACGGCTGTCTTTTGAAGACCATTTAACGGCCGTCTCCAGGAGAGCTTTTTACCAGGTTCGCCTGGTTCGCCAGTTGCGCCCCTTTCTAGACGGGGATGCCCTATGCACGGTCACTCATGCTCTCGTGACATCTCGTCTGGATTGCTGCAATGCTCTCTACATGGGGCTCCCCCTGAAGAGCACCTGGAGGCTCCAGTTAGTCCAGAATGTGGCTGCGCGGGTGATTGAGGGAGCCCCTTGTGGCTCCCATGTGACACCTCTCCTGCGCAGACTGCACCGGCTACCTGTGGCCTTTCGGGTGCGCTTCAAGGTTTTGGTAACTATCTTCAAAGCGCTCCATGGCATAGGGCCGGGTTACCTACGGGACCATCTGCTGCCACCGATTGCCTCCCACCGACCCGTGCACTCTCACAGGGAAGGACTCTTTAGGGTGCCGTCAGCCAAGCAATGCCGACTGGCGACACTCAGGAGAAGGGCCTTTTCTGTGGGGGCTCCCACCCTCTGGAACGAACTTCCCCCAGGACTTCGTCAACTTCCTGACCTTCGAACCTTTCGCCGCGAGCTTAAGACACATCTATTTATTTCCACAGGACTGGACTAGAATTTTAAATTTTAAATTTGGTTTTAACGGGGTTTTATTATTTTTACCGCAATTTTTTAATATTCGGCCTTATTTAATAAGTTTTTTAATTGATGTTTTATTTTGTATTTATATGTATGTTTTTATCAGGCTGTAAACCGCCCTGAGTCCTTTGGGAGATAGGGCGGTATAAAAATATGATTAAATAAATAAATAAATAAATAAATAAATAAATAAATAAATAAATAAACAAACAAATAAATAAATAAATAAATAAATTTGGACAGTGAGGGGGAAGGGCCATCAGGACTTACCTCGGAAGCACCGGCCTCCCTGGATCAGCTCCAGGAGCCAGAAGCAGGCCAAGTGAAAGAGATAACGAGGCCTCCTTCTCCTGACTCTTCTCCCCCCCCCAGGCCACGCCTGCAGACCCAGCTGACAGCAATCAGGCTTGGCTCAATCCCAGGTTTCGTAGGCAGGAGAGAAGGGAATGACAGAAAGAGGGGAGGGGCAGGCCTAGGAAGTGCTGAGTCATGGAGCCACACCCCACAGGATATAAAAGGCAGCAAGAGCTGGTGTGTCTCTTTGTATCAGGCAAATCCATGGATTGACTAGAGTTGAAGGTTGTGACTCACCAGCATCTTGGCAGCTATCGAGGGCTCTTGGCAGATGCTGATTCTTTTGCTGCCAGAGCTGATAAGAGCCAGCTAATTAAGCCATCGTTCAGACGGAGGCGAGGAGGACACAACAGAAGGTTTGTTCCTGGCTTTATGTTGGTTGAACAGTCAACAAATGCAGGGGTGGTATTCACTTACTTTCCCTGCCAGTTTGCAAATGTGAGTGTGTGCCACTTCCGTCCATGCATGAGCTTTTCTTGCATGCTTGCCTTCCGCGCATGTACCTGGCCTCTGTGCCTAAATAGGATGGCATAGAGCCATGGCAGGTGGGCGAGTCCACCAGCGATTTGTATTACCGGTTCACTAGAAACCAGTCTGAACCAGCTGAATAACACCTCTGCACACATGGCACCCTCTGGTTGTCTTCTGGATCTTAAAGCTAAGCAGAATCAGGCCTGGTTTGTATCTGCAGGAGATTCCTCCGTGGAATTCAAAGCCTGTAACCTAAATCTGAAAGATGAAACAAAGAGACCAAAAACCTGAGAACTCCTGCTACAAGGATCTGTCTGTGAACTCCAGCTTAAACTGAAGAATTCACTTTCCTTTTTTTTTGCCTTGTATTCAAGGTAAATATGTAAATACGTTCAGATATGTGACCTTTCTCCATGTCCCACAGTCAAGGAGCTCTGTGATATGAAACTGAAGTAGCAGGTTATTAAACTTTTGTTTTAATAGCAAAGTCTACAAAATAGGTTTGGCACTCCGTGTCCTCTGGAATGACTTTTCCAAGGATTGTTTGGGGAACAATAAGTTACCTTGCCAGCTCGCTTCTGTTTGTCATATTCAGCTTCAGTCATGGCCTTGATGCATCTAGTTATCATTTAAAAAAAAAAACCACACGGGATTGCTTCAGCTTTTGTGTGAACACATTGTTAAAGGGAACACTTTCTTCCGGATCTTAAAGCTAAGCAAAATCATGTCTTGTAAGTGAAGATAGTAAAATCAAATGCAGGAAGTTCGTTCCTGACTTTATGTTGGTTGAACAGTCAACAAATATAGGGTTGTTATTCACTTGTTTTCCCTACCGGTTCGCAAATGTGAGTGTGCACCACTTCCGTGCATGTGCACGGCTCAAGTAACAGCCCATAGGAAATCATGACTCTAAGGCCGGGTTCCTCAAAGTATAGATGTCAAGCCTGAATTAGACTGGGGTGTGGGATTCTTTGTATCTTTGGGCATCCTAGCATGAATTCAGTTTGACACAGCTTGGAACTGGAGGGGGATGGAGCCTTCAGTCAAAAGAAAAGAAAAGAAAAGAAAAGAAAAGAAAAGAAAAGAAAAGAAAAGAAAAGAAAAGAATTGCTCAGTCTTACATATTGGAAAAAAGAACCTAAACACTAAGTACAAGCTTGAATAGAATAGAATAGAATAGAATAGAATAGAATAGAATAGAATAGAATAGAATAGAATAGAATAGAATAGAATAGAATATTTTATTTATTTATTATTCGAATTTATATACCGCCCTATCTCCCAAAGGACTCAGGGCGGTTCACAGGCATATAAAACATCAATATACAAATTAAAATGATCCTTAAAAAACTTATTCTAGCGCCCGAATTATTAAAAATAGAAATATAAAAATATAAAATATAAATATTAAAATCAGTTTAAAACCCCTCTAAATTTAAAATCTAAGCCAGTCCTGCACAGATGAATAAATGTGTCTTGAGCTCGCGACCCGGAAGGCCACAGGTAGCCACAGGTAGCCAGTGCAGCGTTCTACCAGGTTCGCCTGGTGCGCCAGTTGCGCCCCTTTCTGGACCGGGAGGCCCTATGCACGGTCACTCACGCTCTTGTGACGTCTCGCCTGGATTACTGCAACGCTCTCTACATGGGGCTTCCCTTGAAGGGCATCCGGAGGCTGCAGTTAGTCCAGAATGCGGCTGCGCGGGTGATAGAGGGAGAATAGAATAGAATAGAATTTTTTATTGGCCAAGTGTGATTGGACACACAAGGAATTTGTCTTGGTGCACATGCTCTCAGTGTACATAAAAGAAAAGATACGTTCATCAAGATACAACATTTACAACACAAATGACGGTCAATATATCAATATAAATCATAAGGATTGCCAGCAACAAAGTTACAGTCATGCAGTCATAAGTGGAAAGAGATTGGTGATGGGAATGATGAGAAGTTTAATAGTAGTGCAGATTTAGTAAATAGTTTGACAGTGTTGAGGGAATTATTTGTTTAGCAGAGTGATGGCCTTCGGGAAAAAATTGTTCTTGTGTCTAGTTGTTCTGGTGTGCAGTGCTCTATAGCGTCGTTTTGAGGGTAGGAGTTGAAACAGTTTATGTCCTGGATGTGAGGGATCTGTAAATATTTTCACGGCCCTCTTCTTGATTCATGAAGTATAGAATTTGATGGACATTACCTTACAAATGACCCCCACCCTGTTAAAGGCCTTGGAGTTTTCATATTTAATGATCTAAGTGCCAAAGCCCACTGCAACTACATCGCAAAAAAGGCTTTAAGAGTTGTAAACCTAATCTTGCATAACTTCTTCTCCAAAAACACTACACTGCTAACCAGAGCATATAAAACATTTGCTAGACCAATTCTTGAATACAGCTTGACTGTCTGGAACCCATACCTCATTTCTGACATCAATACAATTGAACATGTCCAGAAATATTTTACAAGAAGAGTTCTCCACTCCTCTGAATACAACAAAATACCTTATGCCACCAGACTTGAAATCCTGGGCTTAGAAAATTGAGAACTGCGCCGCCTTCGACATGACCTGAGTTTAACTCATAAAATCATCTATTACAATGTCCTTCCTGTCGAAGACTACTTCAGCTTCAATTGCAACAATACTTGAGCACACAATAGATTTAAGCTTAATGTGAACCGCTCCAATCTTGATTACAGAAAATATGACTTCAGAAACAGAGTTGTTAATGCTTGGAATGCACTACCTGACTCTGTGGTCTCTTCCCATAATCCCCAAAGCTTTAACCAAAAACTATCTACCATTGACCTCACCCCATTCCTAAGAGGTCTGTAAGGGGCGTGCATAAGAGCACCAGCGTGCCTACCGTTCCTGTCCTATTGTTTTCCTTTCATTATATCCAATTAATATAGTTATTACATACTTATGCTTATATATATGCTTATATAGTGTATAGTTATTACATGCTTATGCTTACATATACTGTGTGACAAAATAAATAAATAAAATAAATAAATAAATAAATCATTCCTAGCTGATGTGTCAGGCACATTCCATCGGCTGGCTGACCCAAGGAGAAGGAGGAGAGATGTCACTGAGCAACCAGCTCCCATCTCGGTTGGACAATGTGATAGTTGTTTTGGAAACTTGGGAAAGTGAAACTTATATTGCAGTGAAAAGCCCGGGAACTTTAGTACTGGCTTGTCACCAGTAGTGCCAAGATGATGTATTTAAATAAATTTGTTCTTTGAGGAAAAGCAATGCCTCAGACTTCGGGTTTGTGATGGATGCATTATTTGGAGCCTGAGAATAGATTCAATAGGCATGTCATACTGGCACAGCTGGTGAAAACCCAAATCTGAAGTCCCCCTGGTTTTCCCCCACCCCAGTTCAAATCCAAAGTTCTTCCCCACATTACACCCAATTACACACAATCATCACACGCCCAAATCAGGTCTCTCTCCTGATCCCAGATGCCTCCCATCCACGCCCCACCAGGTGCTGGCGAGAGTGTCCTTGGTCCCCAGGAGAATGTTATTTTGACTACATATCCCCCTTTGCTATCTCTGCTCACCCCCCTCCTTTTCCCACAGCTCCAGCGAGCCTCACTGTGGCAACCCTGAAGACTTTTCAAAGATGGCTCCAGGGTTGACATCTTGTTTGCACTTGCAGGGGATTCCTCCATGAAATACAAAGGTGCTTTGTTCAAGGAGGAATCTAATTTCACATTTTAATTCAGCCATTTCAGGAAGCAATTGTTACAGGTGTTATGTCTGCCTTGTATGCAGCTTTATTCCTCTCCAGCATTCCTCTCTATAGTTTTGTGATGCATTTCCTGCCACTCTAGGATTTACCTCTATCTGCTCCTGGGAGACACTTCCTGTTTCTGGTGCGTGTGCGTGTGTGTCTCTCTGTGTAGCATTTTTAACTGTGTTTTTATTAAACTACATGAAACAATAATCTGGTTGAAGAAAAAGCTACAGTTAACACCGTAGTTCCTAAATGGACCACACAACTTCATCAGAGGTGGTATTCAGTTGGTTCATATGGGTTTGGGCTAACCGGTAGCAGCGACTGAGGGAAGGTCCACCCACCCACCCTGGCGTAATGCTGTCCTATTTAACCACTTTTTTTAGGCCGGGAGCATGTGCGGAAGGTGCACGTGTGAGCAAAGCATATGCGCGGAAGGCCGGGCACACATTCAGAAGGCGCTCATGTGTGCAAAGTTAGCGTGAGCACACATGGCGACCCAGTGGTAAGAATAAGGCTGTACACTGCCCTGAGTCCTTCGGGAGAAGGGCAGTCTAGAAATCAAATAAATAAATAAATAAATAAATAAATAAATAAATAAATAAATAAATAAATAAATAAATAAATAAATAAATAAATAAATATGTGAAACCCACCGCTGAACTTCACTAATGTAAAGTCAGACAAAGTCCTCTCAATGAAGTTGTCTTCTACTCATCCAAACCATTCAAGGCCGGGCACACATTCAGAAGGCGCTCATGTATGCAAAGTTAGCGTGAGCACACACGGCGACCCAGTGGTAAGAATAAGGCTGTACACCGCCCTGAGTCCTTCGGGAGAAGGGCGGTCTAGAAATATAATAAATAAATAAATAAATAAATAAATAAATAAATAAATAAATAAATAAATAAATAAATAAATAAATAAATAAATAAATAAATAAATAAATAAATAAATAAATAAATAAATAAATAAATAAATAAATATGTGAAACCCACCGCTGAACTTCACTAATGTAAAGTCAGACAAAGTCCTCTCAATGAAGTTGTCTTCCACTCATCCAAACCATTCAAGGTCTATTCTTCTGGATAGTTCAAGGAAGTTGGGGGGGGAACTAAAACTATGTATAGAGGTGGTCCTACAAACATCTAGAGAAAGAGGCTTAAAAACAACTACTGTATTTTTTGGAGTATAAGATGCACCAGAGTATAAGATGCACCTTAGTTTTTGGGCAGGAAAATAAGAAAAAAGCTGATTGGCGGGTGGATTGGCCTCCTGGAATACCCCCAAAACAGAACTTCAGAAAAAAAGCCTCTGAAGCTCTGTTTTGGGGCTTCTTTTCTGAAGCTCTGTTTGGGGGCTTCGTTTCTGAAGCTTCATTTCTGATGCTTTTTTCAGTCTCTGAGACCTCCGATTGAGAATCTTTGGGGGGGGGGCTACATTCAGAGTACAAGACACATCCAGATTTTCACCCTCTTTTTTGGGGGGGAAAAGGTGTGTCTTATACTCCGAAAAATATGGTAAGTCCATTTTATTAAGAGAATGACATTGTTGTGCCTCGCCCGCCCTCCTCTCCGCAGCCGGGCCCCTCCCATCTCCTGCTATCTCAGCCAGAGACTGATAGTGAAGAAGAATGGCCTGGCATGTCTTCAGCCCCCAGCCCTGGCACCACGCCCAGGCAGACTGAGCAAACAAACCTCCCTCCTATAGCATGTGAGCAGGAAGCCAGCCACAAGCTAGAATTGCCGGCAGTTGAACAGGAAGACAAAAGGTGGGCTGATCCCTGCTTCCGGAGAATGGAGAGGCGACGTCAGCAAAAGGAAGGGAGAGGCAGGCCTGGATAAGTGCTGAGTCATGGAGCCACACCCCATGGCCTATATAAAAGATCTGCTTTTTGGCATTCCTTGAGTCAGGCAAAGTCTTATCTGGTTGCTGAAGTCACACCTTGGATTCCTGCCTGCCCTGAGAACTCTGACAGGAATTTGGCAAAGCTGCAGAGGCTTCGTGGCCACGCTTGATATAGTCTTCCCAGACCCGGATGTCAGAGGAGGAGTGGGACATGACAGACATGGTCCAGTGGAGCATTTCCATTCTATATTGCTTTCAATAGAACTAAACATTAGTACGTTTGAGCAATCATATACGGTACACTTCTGATGGCATCAATTGGTTCTAAACCCTTCTTGAAGATTTCAGATGAGACACTCTTCAAAACATCAGTGTATCAAAAGAGAAATAAGTTCAAACAAATGAAATCCTATGATTTTTCCTAAAGATCCTGGAGAATCAGAAAACAAGTATTCTGTGCCTGTAAAATAGTTCCATCCCTGATTGAAACTAAAATGTGCTACAAATTAACCATCTTTGATTTTGATTCAGAAAGCCGAAGATCTCAAAAAACTTGTTTGGATGTGTTGTTTTTTGACTGTGTTTGATGGGTTCGTTAATATTTTAATGTCATGTTCAGCCAAATGGACTTTTTATTAGGGCAATTTAATGTACAAATTCATAATAAAGTTTTAAAAAGAAAACAATAGAAAGCAACAAGCGCAGAATATTTGTCTGATTTTTCCCCATACATGCATATACCATTCACCTACCTTAATCATAGATAGATAGATAGATAGATAGATAGATAGATAGATAGATAGATAGATAGATAGATATAGATGATATAGATATAGATATAGATATAGAGGTATATGTAGGTCTTTGGTTGTTCGGGTTTTCTCCCGTGTAAAATTGGAAGTGTCTTGGCGACGTTTCGACGAAGTCTCATTTGTCATCTTCAGGCTTCAGCTTCGTGCTCCCAGAAGCACGAAGGTGAAGCCTGAAGATGACGAATGAGACTTTGTCGAAACGTCACCAAGACACTTCCAATTTTACATGGGAGAAAACCTGAACAACCAAAGACCTACATACAAACACCCGTGAAAACCTCAGAAAAAAAATAGAGGTATATATACATACATACATACATATACACATGCTTATATGTATATATATGTGTATATATACTGTGTTTTTCCAAAAATAAGACCCTGTCTTATATTTTTTTGAACCCTGAAATAAGCACTTGGCCTTATTGCCATGCACCCAAAAGCCCAATTGGGCTTATTATCAGGGGATGTCTTATTTTGGGGAAAACAGGGTACACATATACATATGTATGTATGTATGTATGTATGTATGTATTTATTTATTCATTCATTCATTCATTCATTCATTCATTCATTCATTCATTCATTCATTGGAATTTGTCAAACAAAAATGAGAACAAGAATAAGAGAATAAAAATACAATGACAGGGACGATAGGCACGTTAGTGCAGTTATGCATGCCCCCACTTACCTTATTTTTTGGAGTATAAGATGCACCTTTTTCCCCAAAAAAAGAGGGTGAAAATCTGGGTGCATCTTATACTCTGAATGTAGCCCACACAGCTTCTCAAACGGAGGTTTCAGAGGCAGAAAGAAGCTTCAGAAAAGAAGCCTCCAAACAGAGCTTCAGAAAAAAAGCCTCCAAAGAGAGCTTCAGAAAAAAAGCCCCCAAACGGAGTTTCTGGGAAAAAGTCCCCAAATAGAGCTTCAGAAAAGAAGCCCCCAAACAGAGCTTCAGAAAAGAAGCCCCCAAATAGAGTTTCAGAGGCTTTTTTTCTGAAGTTCTGTTTTGGAGGCTTTCAGAGGCAGAAAAAAGTTTTTTCCTGAAACAGAGTTTCAGAGGCAGAAAAAAAAAGCAAAAAAAAAAAAAAAAGCAAGGCACAGAGCTCACAACCAAGGAACCGGTTGCTAAAATTCACCTCTGGGAACAGCTGATTGGGGGTATTCTGGGAGGCTGATCCACCTGCCAATCAGCATTTTTCTCATTTTCCTCCCCAAAAACTAAGGTGCGTCTTATACTTCAGTGCATCTTATACTCCGAAAAATACAGTAAGTATGAACTAAGGCCCACGCAAGTCAATTTGTGACTAAACCGGTGAAAATTTGTAGCTGAGACAACTGAATCAGGTAGGGCATTCCAGATGTTGACAACTCTATTACAGAAATCATATTTTTCACAGTCACGTTTAGAACAATTTACATTGGGTTTAAAGAGGCTGTTCGCACGCGTATTATTGGGATTGAAACAGAAAAAGTCATTTACAGGCAAACATTACTATGTATAATTTTGTATGCAATACCTAGGTCTGACCACAAACGACACAGTTCTTAGTTATCCAAACCGGGAATTTTGAGAACTAGCAGCATAAGGAATTTTATTATGTACAGAAGAGTGCAAGACTTTTCTCGTGAAGTACTTCTGAAACCGCTCAATTGTACAAACACACACACAGACAGACACACAGACACACACACACATATATACTGTATATAAAGTAAAGGTTCCAATCCACATATGTGCTAGTCATTCCCAACTCTAGGGGGCGGTGCTCATCTCCGTTTCAAAGCCGAAGAGCCAGCGCTGTCCGAAGACGTCTCTGTGGTCATGTGGCCGGCATGACTCAACGCCAAAGGTGCACGGAACGCTGTTACCTTCCCACCAAAGGTGGTCCCTATTTTTCTACTTGCATTTTTTACGTGCTTTCGAACTGCTAGGTTGGCAGAAGCTGGGACAAGTAACGGGAGCTCACCCTGTTACGCGGCACTAGGGATTCAAACCGCTGAACTGCTGACCTTTCAATCGACAAGCTCACCGTCTTAGCCACTGAGCCACCACATTCCGATTATATATATATATATATATATATATATATATATATATATATATATATATATATATATATATATATATATATATATATATATATATATATATATTTATTTGACCCATTCGTCATCTTCAGGCTTCAGCCGTGCTTCTGGGAGCAATGTGTGATCGCAGCTGTTTCTTCCTTTAAGTAAAATTGTAAAACTTTAAGGAAGAAACAGCTGCGATCACACATTGCATATATATATATATATATATATATATATATATATGTAGTCCTCAACATATGACCACAATTGAGCCCAAAATGTATGTTGCTAAGTGAGAAATTTGTTAAGTGAATCTGGTTTCCCCATTGACTTTGTTTGTCAGAATGTCACAAAAAGGGATCACATAACCCTGGGGCACTGCAACAGTTATTAATGTGAATCAGTTGTTAAGCACCCAAATGTCAATGACATGGTCATGGGGAAGCTGCAACGGTCATAAGTCTGAAAAATTGTCATAAGTCGCTTTTTTCAGTGCCACTGTAACTTTGAAAGGCCATTAAATGAACTGTTATAAGTTGAGGACTACCTGTATTCACACGCACACACACACACACACACATGTAAATATGTACTGTATATGTATATGCACACACACATATATATATATATATATATATATATATATATATATATATATATATATATATATACATATGTAGTCCTCAACATATGACCACAATTGAGCCCAAAATGTATGTTGCTAAGTGAGAAATTTGTTAAGTGAGTTTTGTCCCATTTTACGACTCTTCTTGCCACATTTCCTAAGTTAATCACTGCAGTTCTTAAATTAGTAACATGATTGTTAAGTGAATCTGGTTTCCCCATTGACTTTGTTTGTCAGAATGTCACAAAAAGGGATCACATAACCCTGGGGCACTGCAACAGTTATTAATGTGAATCAGTTGTTAAGCACCCAAATGTCAATGACATGGTCATGGGGAAGCTGCAACGGTCATAAGTCTGAAAAATTGTCATAAGTCGCTTTTTTCAGTGCCACTGTAACTTTGAAAGGCCATTAAATGAACTGTTATAAGTTGAGGACTACCTGTATTCACACGCACACACACACACACACACATGTAAATATGTACTGTATATGTATATGCACACACACACATGCACATCCTTTTTACAACCCTGTAATCCCTAAATTCAAAGATGAGTTGAGGGGACTGAATGCAGCTGAGCATTTACTGCCCAGATGCCCTTCCCGATGCCACACAGAGTTCACAGCAGATGTTTTTTCTTTGCGCCCTAGGAAAAAAAAAATCTGCCACTACCTGGAATTGAACGCTCAACCTTCCAAATGGGAGGCAAGTGTCTTCACCAATAGACCACCACAGCACTTACTTTATGTGTGTAGATATAAAAAATAAAGTCTAAACAGAAAAAAAAATGCCTGGACCAACATTGTCCCAGAAGCACCTGCTCTGTTAGCTTACTTTGTAATTTTTTCAATGTAATTGTCCAAGTCCAATTTCTTTCTAAACTGCTAGCATTTTTCCTACAAGTTATTAAAAATAGAATTAAACCAAATACTCAGGCTCTTTTCCTTTATTTACCCTCACTCCTCACTCCTCACTTTCTAACTTTCTTTTTATTGTGTTGCCTGGCTTGAGTTTTAAAACATAAATTAAAATTAAATTGAAGTGAAGTTAAACACTATCCTTTTAAAGGATAGTTTTTAAAAAAATCATTAAATTCATCTATTCTTTCCCAACTTAACAGATATTAACGGTGTGGGAAGGAACTTTGTGAGTCTTCTAGTCCAACCGCCCCCCCCTACCCAAGCAGGGGACCCTACACCATTTCTGACAAATGGCAGTCCAGTCTCTTCCTGAAAGCTTCCAGTGATGAAGCTCCCACAATTTCTGAAGGAAAGACTGTTCCATTGGTTGATGGTTCTCAGTGTCAGAAAATTTCTCCTTATTTCTAGGTTGAATCTCTCCTTGATTAGTTTCCATCCATTATTCCTTGTCTGACCTTCAGGGGCTTTGGAAAATAGCTTGTCTCCCTCCTCTCTGTGGCAGCCCCTCAAATATTGGAACACTGCTATCATGTGCCCCCCGGTCCTTCTCTTCCCTAGGCTAGCCATGCCGAGTAGTTGCAACTCTTCATCGCTTTTAGATATGATGGAAGAATTTCTGCACTGAAAAGAAAACTCCAACTATTGACCATTTCCTTCATAATATTTCACACAATCCCTAATCAGAGGTGGCATTTTGCTGGTTCGTACTGGTTTGGGTGAACCGGTAGCGGTGGCTGCGGGTGGGCCTGCCCACCCACCCCGGCATAATGCCGTCCTATTTAGTTCCCATAGTTCCCATCACCAATCTCTTTCCACTTATGACTGTATAACTATAACTTGTTGCTGGCAATCCTTATGGTTTATATTGATATATTGACCATCAATTGTGTTGTAAATGTTGTACCTTGATGAACGGATCTTTTCTTTTATGTACACTGAGAGCATATGCACCAAGACAAATTCCTTGTGTGTCCAATCACACTTGGCCAATAAAATTCTATTCTATTCTATTCTATTCTATTCTATTCTATTCTATTCTATTCTATTCTATTCTATTCTGTTCTATTTAGCCACATTTTCTAGGCTGGGCGCATGCGCAGAAGGCATGTACATGAGCAAAGTGCATGCGCGAAAGGCCGGGCACATGTGCGGAAGGTGCACATGCACACAAAGTGAGTGTGCATGGCGAACCGGTGGTAAGCATTTCTGAAACCCACCACTGTCCCTAATGCTCTAGCGTTGAAGACATAGCTGGATACCTTGACGCTGTCAACAGTTATCCGTGAAAGTGAGGAATTCTGCAATGCCCACAGTTGTCTATTGTATCCCAAAGTGGACACACTTCGATTGCTGGTCCCTGAAGTGCACTGTGCAAGAGAATTCTTTACTACGTTTTAATAACGCTCCAAGTGCATTTCAGTCATGTAAAATCTGGACAGGAATCCATCGCACCAATTTAATTAAGCATATGGACTAGGGGAAGAAAAATATCTACTTTCCTTTGCACTCTGACTTCAGGGTTGGGCGAGGTTTTTACACAGCGGCATCTTTTCCCCTTTTCTCAATATTTCTGCCATGTGGACTCTCTATTATGAGTCAAAGACCAGGAATATTAAATTAGCCTTAGGTTTTAAACATACCACAGGTTTCTCCCTCATCTCTCTCTCTCTCTCTCTTTTTGAAAAAGATTTTTTTATTTTTTATAAATATAATAATAATAATAAAAAATCATTGTGAACAGATTATCAGTCCGGTACATCCTTAAACACATTTCAAATTTCACCCCCTCCTCATTATGGTCTAATACAATATATTTTCTTCTCCTTTTTAAAATTAATTGTTATTTGCACATATCTAATAAAAAAATTCTATTCCATCCCATTCTGAACCTCATCTCTCTCTCTCTTCTGAACATCAATAGTGCAATGACTTAACAACTACTTAAGGTCAACTTCAATTGCTTTCTTTATGTGGTGCTCCTATCGTGCTTGTGTTAGTGGTTCTGCAAATTTTCTAATTTTCTGCCATTTATAAATCCTTTCCCCAGTGATTTGTCTTCCATAGAAATGTTGAGAATGGTTTTTCTCATGCATATTAGGATCACTGGTGACAACTATCATCCTTACATTGTCCCACAACCATTCTAGATTTGAACAATGAGAGCCATCACATTTGAGAGCCAGAATCAGGAGAACGTGAGTTCTAGTCCTCTCTTAGATATGAAAACCAACTGGCCAGATGTTCTCTCTCAGCCCGATCCACTTGCCTCTATTGGTGATGACAAAATTAGCTGGCGCAAATATTACACGCACTGCCTTGATCTGCACAAGTAATACAGGCTATGATGTAATAAAAAGTTTTTAAAATGTACAGATCAGTGTCTTCTTTGAAACAATCTACGTATCTTAAGCCACTGGGAAAGTCAAGGGAAATCATCAAAACCATAAAAAAGCAAAAGTTAGAATATTTAGGTCATGTGATGCGACACCCAGAAAAATACAGCATACTTCACTCCAAAGAAAGGTTATAGGCAAATGAAGTCCATGCAGAAGAAGAACATCATGGCTTCAAAATCTAAGGAACTGGTTTGGACAAAACTCAATAGCACTTTTTCGTGTGGCTGTTGATAAAAATAGGATCACCAACATGATCGCCAACATCTGATGACGGATATGGCACAAGAAGAAAAGAAGATGTATCTTGAGACTAGTGTAGTGTAGTGTAGTGTAGTGTAGTATTTCTTATATCTATATATAGAAGAGCGAAAAACACTTACACACCATCACAAACCTCCAGAACCATAAAGCCTACTTATAAACTTGAAATTCGGCACATATGTTCCTTTGGTTTCTAGGTGCTCGCTTAGAAAGGTTTTTTTTTGAAATGACCATCAGAGCATTAGTATTTCTTATATTATTATTAAAACGCTCTGATGCTAAGGAGTTACATGTTCTACTACTCCTCCCCACCTGAAAATAACTCTGTTCCAACTGCCACTTGGGTAAGGGCGTGGGAGTTTGGAGAGGATCAATGGGCTAGCCTGAAGGAGAGAAGGGGATAAGATAGGAGAGGCCTCTGTGGGGCAAGCCTGAAGGAGAGAAAGGGAGAGGTGAGGCTTCTATGGGGCAAGCCTGAGGAGAGAAGGGGAGAGGAGAGGCCGATTATAACTGCTCATTAATTTTCAAGCTGTAAATGTCAATTTATTAAGCCCGGTCAGATAGTTTCCTAGCAGAGCATGGGTATTCAGCTAGTACTTTATATGTAGTAGTATACTTTCTACTACAGAAGAGACATTTTGTCACAAAGTGAGGTCACAACTAAGGTTTAGGAGGAACTTCTATCACCTCCTCCAGTATCTAGTGACTAACAGAAGCTTTTGTGCCTGCACAGCTTCTGCACAGAACTTAACAAAACTCTTGTAAAACTAAATGACAGTCTTTTTCCGCTTTCTTGACAGCAGGAGGACATATTGTTGTGCTCTCCGCTCTGAAGAAGTTACCTACTCCTGTTTTAACCCTTTGACATGTATGTTTGAGACAATAAATCATCGAGCTATAAGTGCTTACCCATGTGGTGAGGAGGCATGTGTTATAGCTCAAGTGATCCATCATAAATGGAGAGAATCCACAGTGCCACAAGGGTAGCAGACATTAGCCGGTTCTTCGCATCTCTGTAAACTGATTAAAGGAAGGCAAGGGTTTATATGGGGGCCATTATTTTGGTGTTATGGATAGCAAAGTCCATGCTCAAGAAATTCAAGAAATAACTCGGAAGGGTTGATCATCCAGAATCATGTGGGAATGAGTATGAAACGCTCTCTGGAATGGCTGTCAGTTGATTTCAACTCCTAGCATAACTACCGAGGAGAGAAAGAAAGGTAACTCAGCAATTCTGTGTATGAAGAAGAGCAAATGAGTCCCAGTGATAAGTGATAAGGTAAAGGTAAAGGTTCCCCTCGCACATATGTGCTAGTCACTCCCAACTCTAGAGGGCGGTGCTCATCTCCGTTTCAAAGCCAAAGAGCCAGCGCTGTCCGAAGACGTCTCCATGGTCATGTGGCCGGTATGACTAAATGCCAAAGGCGCACGGAACGCAGTTACCCTCCCACCAAAGGTGGTCCCTATTTTTTCTACTTGCATTTTTTATGTGCTTTCAAACTGCTAGTTTGGCAGAAGCTGGGACAAGTAACGGGAGCTCACCCCGTTACACGGCGCTAGGGATTCGAGCAGCTGAACTGCCAACCTTCTGATCGACAAGTCTTAGCCACTGAGCCACCACCTCCTCTTAATGATAAGTGATAAGGTGCAGCAATTGGTGGCTTCTGGTATCTCAGGCGAGGCTTAAGGGAGATGCAATTCAAAACACTGGGGGATGTTTCTCTGTCTCTTTCTCCTCAGTTGGGCACAAGAAATCAAGGAGCAGAGTTGTTCACATGAGTATCAGTTTATTCCATGCTAGCTTTCTCTACAACAATATGAACTACTAATGTACAAGGCAAACTGGTGGTAGATAAAAGTCAACGGAATTCAAAGAGGGCTGGACTTAGATCTCTTGTGGGCATGAAGGGATTCCAAACTAATGATGAGCCAGACCTCCCCCTCAGTGTTGTGGCCTGTCAGCCGCTGGTCCCTCCAACATCCAAATCAAAGGAGGAGGAGGTGTAGGAATCAGGGTCAGCATCAAGGCAACCTGAGAGGGGGAAGAGGGAATGGAGCTGTCAGAGATAGAGACAGAGGTGGAACCTGGGCCCTCAGCCCTCAGATGGAGGCTCAACAGCCCCCAGGTCTGGAGGTGGCTGATGAGGAAGAGGAGGTACAGCTGGGTCCAGTGCCTGACACACAGATGCACAGAAGGCAGAGGAGAGGAGAGCAGTGGAAATCTATGGGCCGATCCTTGGGAAGGAAGAGCTACCGCTGCTAGCAAAGCCCCACCCTAGCTCTGGGGATAAAAGGCAGGGGGTAGAGAAGAATAGATGTGGCAGACAACTATTCATCTCCCTGCCAGACAGACTTGTTATCCTGCAGTGAAAGAGAAACTTTTTGCCAGGGCTGCTGGCGCTCCTAATAAAGGAATCATTGTTTCAACTACAGAGGGGTTTTCATATTTGGGGAGCTGGGTTAGAACACTCAGGCTCAGTCTGGTGTATCTTTCATGAAGAAGTCTGATCGTGCCGCTGGAATAGTGGAGATAATTGTACTTGGATGCTCTCTGAGCTTGGTTGTTTTCGTGCAAGCATTTCATTATCTGGCTAGCTTAGATCTTCAGTGCTAGGAGGGAAGGGGAATTTACTCCACCTTTACATGCAGTAGCTTGCCCTTTCGATTTTGGTGGGGAGCATGATGTTTTTTTATGGTAGTTCTTGATTGAGACACTATTTTTTGCTTGATTGTTTGCCTGGTGTACTCTTATCTGAGTGCAGGCTTCTAGAGTGAATGGATCCTGGTCTTTTTGTTTCCTTCTTACCTTTCGCATCCTGTTTCCTTCTTACCCCTCGCATCCTGGACATAAACTGTTTCAACTCCTACCCTCAAAGCGATGCTATAGAGCACTGCACAACAGAACAACTAGACACAAGAACAGTTTTTTCCCGAAGGCCATCACTCTGCTAAACAAATAATTCCATCAACACTGTCAAACTATTCACTAAATCTGCACTACTATTAATCTTCTCATCGTTCCCATCACCAATCTCTTTCCATTTATGACTGTATGACTATAACTTGTTGCTGGCAATCCTTATGATTTATATTGATATATTGATCATCAATTGTGTTATAAATGTTGTATCTTTTCTTTTATGTACACTGAGAGCATATGCACCAAGACTAATTCCTTGTGTGTCCAATCACACTTGGCCAATAAAAATTCTATTCTATTCTATTCTATTCTATTCTATTATTTTAACTAAGAAAGAAATAAAACAGCATAGGAATAACTGTATTGCTTGGAGGACTTAGAATAAGCTTTCCTGTTGGGTATAGCAGATGTCAGTGTTGACTGAAACAACCACAGATGGACAGAAGCTCCTGCAGGTGTGGCTGGGAAGATAGTTTAATGGCTGATGCCACTAAAGTTCGCCACACAGAGACCTAAAATGTAGTCCTTTCTCGCCAAGCCGGCTGCTATTGAGAAACAATTTTAGAAAGGAAGATGTTTTCTTTTGTCATTTTCATTACCCCAGTCTTCCTTCTTCAAGAGGAACACAATGTCGATGTGGTTTCTGGAGTAGCTTGTAGAAGCCATTAGAGGCCATTCAGCAAACACTTTCTGCTACCCAGCCACACAAAGGGGAAGATGTTTATCACTCACCTTTTCAGAGAACAGAATGCTGTTCTGTAATTTGGGCTTCCCAAGCACCCTGATGCTTAGCCAAAAGCACCTGAGCTGAAAGGCAGAGAATAATAACGACTTTCAAAGGGGGTAATAAACTTGTGGGTTTTTTTAAAAAAAATCCCACAATCTGTCAGGGAAGGAGGGAAGTGCGATGATGCAAACTTCAAATTGTATTAATGTGCAAGTAGAGCAAGAAAGGCTAAGAATTGAAATCCCCTTATCCGGGAGAAAGAAGAAAAGCATTAGAGCAATAGGGGCCTCTGTGGCTCAGACTGGTAAGACAGTCTGTTATTAACACAGCTGCTTACAATTACTGCAGGTTCTAGTCCCACCAGGCCCAAAGTTGACTCAGCCTTCCATCCTTTATAAGGTAGGTAAAATGAGGACCCAGATTGTTGGGGGCAATAAGCTGACTTTGTATATAAATATACAAATAAGATGAAGACTATTGCTAACATAGTGTAAACCACCCTGAGTCTTCAGAGAAGGGTGCGATATAAATGCAAATAAAAAAAAATCATGTTATAAGTGGTGCTGAATTCTTTTTGTTTTGTTTGTCGATGTCTATGCTTTAGGTTGAAGGGACACGATGGCTCAGTGCTAAGACAGTGAGCTTGTCGATCAGAAGGTCAGCAGTTCAGCGGTTCGAATCCTTAGTGACGCGTAATAGAGTGAGCTCCTGTTACTTGTCCAGCTTTTGCCAGTGTAGCAGTTCGAAAGTACATAAAAAATGCAAGTAGAAAAATAGGGACCACTTCGGTGGGAAGGTAACAGCGCTCCATCCCCAGTTGTGCCTTGTGAAGGGAATCGGGGCCCTTTCCTTCCTCGTAAGCCACGTACCCCACATTGCTCTTGTCTGTGTTCTTTCCTGCGCACCCTAGGAGGAGGAGGGGGTGGGCCTTGGTCTTCATCTGAACCCCCTCTCCCTTGTTCTACCTCTCCCCTGCTCTGCCCAGCCTGCCTTTGCCCTTCCCCAATTTCCTCCACAGCCAATGAAACCACTCTCTCTGTCAGCTGTTCGTCTTCCGTCTCAGATTCAGACTCCGACGGGGTCTTGATACCCACATGGTTTTGTAGGAAGTTAGCACCCACCCCCCTCCTAGAAGAATGAAATATTTTAGAAAATATTTAAAAGGCAGAATATATTTCCCTGGATGAGAAATGGAGAAACATGTTTTAAAGACAAAGCAGCTTCCTGACTCCCCCCACCTTTGTCAATGGGTCAGAGGTAGAAACTCATTCTTCCCACCTTTGTCAATGGGCCATCATCTGCAACACAATAGGACCCATCTAGCAACTGAAACTCACCACATGACACCTGGGACATCAACCAGAAAGGCTAGCTAAGACCCCCACCCCCTGGGAGTCTGACAACCAATCAGGATACTCTTCCTGTGCCCCAGAAAGTTCAAAGCTCAGAAAAAGCATAAAGCCAGGGAGCACGCAGGATCTCATCCCTTTTTCTGTTCAGGAACTCAAGCCATGTGATCCTGACCACCATTAAACCATCTTTCCAAGCAGCCTCCATGTTTCCAGTGTCTTTGTCCCCACTTGGAACTGAACCCAGATGGACATTTCTTCCAACAGTTTCATCTTAAATTCATCAGACATAGTCCTTTGCTTCTGCTGGTCCAGCCCTTACTGAATTTCTTGCAATCCCCACCACATAAAATGGCTTTGGATGTGGAGAATGAGTTACGTTGGGAGGATCCTTTGACATGGGGCACCCCCCACCCGCCAACACTCTATCTTTGGAAAAGAGACAATCTATTTTGAAGATAGACAAATGAGGCAGCCTCACCGCAAAGCCTTCGCCTGCTCACCTCTCTCCATCTCCCAGTTCTATTCCTTTCACCCTTTGATGCAGGGACACTTCTCGCATTAACTTCTTATTTAGATTCAGAATAGTTTCCCTCCAGGGTATTCCTTGACAGACAACACCAAAGACAGAGAAGCTAAGGTAGCCTATTAACAGGCACTCTTCTTTGCCTTAGGCTTCGTTCCTGCTTGTTCCACTCAGTTTGTTTCAGCAAAAGACTTCTAACATGTAAAGATATTGTTTTCCAGAGCTCTAGAGTTTGACCTCGGAAAAACATGGAGGACTGATGTTCTTTCGGGCTGCGGCTGGGTTTGAAAATGCAGTTCATAAATAGTAAAGAGACTTGGTGGAGAAGCGAGTGCATAAGAGAGAAGGAGAAGGGAGGGGGAAAAAATAGCAATTTAATTGTTGTGAGCTTCTGGGTGCTCTGCTAGGGTAAGTGACAAATTGACTTTGGCTAGGACATGTATCCTTGAATATTTAATGATACTGCGCCAGATAGAGAAAACAAATTCTCTGTTTTTTAGAGCGGCTTCCTTTTTTCTTTTCGGTTCATTTCTCCAAGAATACAGCACTTTTGTCTCTGTATTCATTTCAGGGACGATTCCTGTTCCTTCCTCCGAACTTGCTTGTGCTCTTTCTCCATCTGCAAAAAACATTTTTATGTCTGCAGTTGCATTTCTGCAATGCAAGCTGCTCTATGTAACACGGCTGGCCACAGAGAGACTGACTGAACACGTAATTTGCAAACGCTTTCACACTGATGATGTTACCTAGTTTGGGTACTAAAACGTCTGCAAGGAAACCTCCCAGCTCCTCATTGCAACCCTGAGTTACAAATGTTCTCCTTGATTAGTTTTGCATTGCTGGAAAATGTCCCAAAGGCACTTTTATTTTATTTTATTTTATTTTTATTTTATTTATTTATTTGTCACAACAGTATATATAAGCATAAGCATGAAATAATTATACAATATATAAGCATATATATGAGCATGAGTATGTAATAACTAATGGGACGCAGTGGCTCAGGGGCTAGGACATTGAGCTTGTCGATCGAAAGGTCGGCAGCTCAGTGGTTCGAATCCCTAGTGCTGCCGTGTAACGGGGTGAGCTCCTGTTACTTGTCCCAGCTTCTGCCAACCTAGCAGTTTTGAAAGCACGTAAAAATGCAAGTAGAAAAATAGGGACCACCTTGGTGGGAAAGTAACAGCGTTAAGTGCACCTTTGGCGTTGAGTCATGCTGGCCACATGACCACGGAGACGTCTTTGGACAGCGCTGGCTCTTCGGCTTTGAAACGGAGATGAGCACCGCCCCCTAGAGTCAGGAATGACTAGCACATATGTATGAGGGGAACCTTTACCTTTACCTTATGTAATAACTATATTAATTGAATATAATGAAAGGAAACATTAGGACAGGAATGGTAGGCATGATTGTGCTCTTATGCATGTCCCTTACAGATCTCTTAGGAATGGGGTGAGGTCAATAGTAGATAGTTTTTGGTTAAAGCTTTGGGGATTTTGGGAAGAGACTACAGAGTCTGGTAGTGCATTCCAGGCATTAACAATTCTGTTACTGAAATCATATTTTCTGCAATCAAGATTGGAATGGTTCACATTAAGCTTAAATCTATCGTGTGCTCATGTATTGTTGTGATTGAAGCTGAAGTAGGAAGGACATTGTAACAGATGGTTCTATGAGTTAAACTCAGGTCATGTCGAAGGCTGCAGAGTTCTAAATTTTCTAAACCCAGGATTTCAAGTCTGGTGGCACAAGGTATTTTGTTGTATTCAGAGGAGTGGAGAACTTTTCTTGTAAAATATTTCTGGACACGCTCAATTGTATTTATGTCAGAAATGTGGGTTCCAGACAGGCGAGCTGTATTCAAGAACTGGTCTAGCAAATCTTTTATATGCTCTGATTAGTAGTGTAATCTTTCTGGAGAAGAAGCTACGCAAGATTAAGTTTACAACTCTTAAAGCCTTTTTTGCAATGTAGTTGCAGTGGGTTTTGGCACTTGGATCATTTGATATGAAAACTCCAAGGTTTTTAACTTCCTCTCTCTTCTTCCTCAATAGCTAAGATCAAAGTTTCAGCAAGCTGTTTTGTTTTTTTTAAAGAACCCTGTTTAATGTATTACCCAAATTATTGGATTCAATTGTTAGAAGAAATGACTTTCTGGGTTCAGTTCCAAGTGGGGAGAAAGACACTGGAAACATGGCGGCTGCTTGGAAAGATGGTTTAATGGTGGACAAGATCACAGGTCTTAAAGATCTTGGGTGAAGAGGAAAAAAAAGGGGGCAGAAATGCTGAAAGTTCCTGGGTTTTATGCCTTCTCTTGGCTTTTGAATTTGAGCTGGTATTCTAATTGGTTGCCAGACTCCCATGGGGCCATGCAAGTTGTGTTTGTAGGTTGTGTTTTTGAGTCCCAAGCTTGGTTGAGCCTTGCTGGGTGATGATGTAATGAAGGGGCTTTGGGCAATTCCTACTATGGCTCTGCCTGCAGGAGATAGATCTTTGTTATGTAGAATAGGTTGGCCCAGGTCTTAATGGCCCATTGAAAAAGGTGAGGGAGGGGCTGAGTTTCTGTCTTCCTTTTAGGGAAAATATTCTGCCTTTTTAATATTTCCTAAAATATTTTATTTTTCTAGGAGAGGGGTGGGTGCTATCTTTCCACACAATCCTTGTTCAGGATCTCAAAACCTTTGGAATGTACTCATATGTGACCAAAACTGCCTCAAGGCTCCAAAAATGGAGGATGAATATGGCAATGGTTGAGGCAAAAGAGGATGAATATGGCAATGGTTGAGGCAAAAGTGTAATAAATTTAAGTCACTGATCTTGTCTATGAAGTAAATACTGTAAATAAACTTGCTTATGGAGCCCACATTCAATGATGAGAGATAGAGAGAGGAGATGAGGGGAAGGGAGGGGAGGGAGAGAGGGGAGAGGAGAGGAGAGGCGGATAGAGGAGGAGAGAAAAGAGGAGAGGAGGGGAGGGGAGGGGAGAGGAGAGGAGTGGAAGGGAAGGGAGGGAAAAAGAGGGGAGAGTAGAGGAGAATGGAGAAGAGAAGAGGAGGGGAGGGGAGAGAGGAGGGAAGACGAGAAGGGGAGGGGAGGGAAGACGAGAGGAGAGGAGAGGGGAGAGAGGAGAGGAGAAAAGAAAAGGGGAGAGGAGAGGAGAGGAGAGGAGAGGAGAGGAGGAGAGGGAAGGGGAGGGGACAGGAATTAAAGATTAGCTTAACTTTCAAAAATGTATTTTCCCCTCCACTGTTTTTGGAGTAAACAGTAATCAGGCAGAAAGCAAAGATCACTTTGATTTGCTATCATACAGTCACCGAAATCAATTTCCAACCCCCTCAATTATGGGATTTTAGGTAAGTACTAGCTTTTTTTCCCCTTCTTTAAAAATAGTTGCTAGGACATCACTGTTCCCAGAACCAAAATGTTCCAGAGATTCATACCAAGGCTGGCCTTTCACTGAAATCCTTCGTTCAGGTTCAAGTTCTAATATTTGCGACAAAAGGACTGGGCAGAGGCAGCTTTCTCTCTCTCTCCATACTATCCGTGCAATGGCTCATTTTAATCTACGTTGATCAACTATCATTGTAACTTTCTTCATTTCAAGCTAAAGAGCCATAGATGCTATGAACAGAATAGAATAGAATAGAATAGAATAGAATAGAATAGAATAGAATAGAATAGAATAGAATAGAATAGAATTTTTTATTGGCCAAGTGTGATTGGACACACAAGAAATTTGTCTTGGCACATATGCTCTTAGTGTACATAAAAGAAAAGATACCTTCATCAAGAATCATAAGGTACAACACTTAATGATAGTCATAGGGTACAAATAAGCCATCAGGAAACAATATCAATATAAATCGTAAGGATACAAGCAACAAAGTTACAGTCATACAGTCATAAGTGGAAAGAGATGGGTGATGGGATCGATGAGAAGATTAATAGAATAGAATAGAATAGAATTTTTTATTGGCCAAGTGTGATTGGACACACAAGGAATTTGTCTTGGTGCATATGCTCTCAGTGTATATAAAAGAAGAGATACCTTCATCAAGGTACAGCATTTACAACACAATTGATGGTCAATATATCAATATAAATCATAAGGATTGCCATCAACAAGTTACAGTCATACAGTCATAAGTGGAAAGAGATTGGTGATGGGAACTATGAGACGATTAATAGTAGTGCAGATTCAGTACATAGTTTGACAGTGTTGATGGAATTATTTGTTTAGCAGAGTGATGGCTTCTGATCTTCCTGGTTTCCCTTTGTGTACCTTTCCTTTTTTTTTCCCCCCAGGTGTGATGACACACTATGTAATCACCAAACTGCACAATGCAGAACGGACCATCAGGAAGAATCATCAGAATATCTAAATATTTGGCTGATCTCCTCCGTGATATGTAGGGAGTGTCTTCTCAGCATAAGAGCTGAGAAAGAGCCAGGTAAAAGAGCGATGAAAGGGCGGGAGAAAACGAAATGTGCAGCTCATCAAAATTGAATTATATAAATCAAATTAGTATGAAGACCCCATGTTCGTGGAATCACATGGTCTTTCTGATAACATTAGAAATTCATGGAGGGTCAGAAGGGGAAGTCTATAACAGTAAGATGTGATTCCCTGGCTTCAATTAGTAAGCAAAATTTGCAATGCTTTGCAAAAGGAATGAGACCAGTAGGAACCAGTACAACTTGTGTGTGTATGTGTGTGTGTGTGGTTTAAATAAGCAGGCAATAGGTTTAATCATTCATCAGTGAGCTGCAATTTTCAGGGTGGCCTCTTAACAACGAGATGGAAAGGGGATATGTGATACAAAATTGCATAAAACCCCTCCAAACCGTTGCCAGTTCCAAGCCATGTTCTTTGACGCCTCTATGGCTGTGTGTGTGTGTGTGTGTGTGTACTTATGTGCATTTCCAAACTCTTTGGCTCCCTAATCACACTTTTAATTTATTTTGTAAATTTTCTAGTTATGCAGGGAATATTTCACAAAGCAGAAGCCCAGAAACTTTCTAATTAAAGTAGCTTTGCACGAAAGAGTTCAATCCTTTTCAAGTAAAATTGTCGTACTTATTGCCATCACTTTGATCAACTCAACAACATAAGATGAATCTGGTGTTAACATCTCATCTTTGAAATGAAGCCAAGAAAACAAAACAAAACAAACCCTTTCTCCATATTTTAAAAAGTTACAAACAATTTCAGCTAGTTATGTACAGCTAGAATTCTTAAGTTCCTTTGAAACATTGCCTCCTAGTCATATCATATCATATCATATCATATCATATCATATCATATCATATCATATCATATCATATATCATATCTCACATCGCATTGCATTACATCTCATCATATATCATATATCATTTATCATTTATCATATATCATATGTCATCCATCCATCCATCCATCCATCCATCCATCCATCCATCCATCCATCCTATCTATCTATCTAAGCTCTCTACATGGGGCTGCCCTTGAAGTGCACCCGGAGGCTGCAGCTAGTCCAGAATGCAGCTGCGCGGGTAATAGTAGGGGCAACTCGTTGCTCCCATGTAACACCAATCCTGCGCAGCTTGCACTGGCTTCCTGTGGTCTTTCGGGTGCGCTTCAAGATTTTGGTTACCACCTTTAAAGCGCTCCATGGCTTAGGACCCGGGTACTTACGGGACCGCCTGCTGTTACCTTGTGCCTCCCACCGACCCGTACGCTCACACAGAGAGGGCCTTCTCAGGGTGCTGTCCGCCAAGCAATGTCGGCTGGCGGCCCCCAGGGGAAGGGCCTTCTCTGTTGGAGCTCCTACGCTCTGGAATTAACTTCCCCCCGGTTTACGTCAATTGCCTGATCTTCGGACCTTTCGGCGTGAACTGAAAACGCACCTATTTATTCAAGCGGGACTGGATTGAAATTTTATTGAGGTATTTATGTTTTAAGATTTTAAATGGTTTTAAAATTTCGGCCACATTATAATATTTCTTTTTAACTTCTTTTAATGTTTTATATATTGAATTTTACTTGGCTGTACACCGCCCTGAGTCCTCCGGGAGAAGGCGGTATAAAAATCGAAATAAATAAATAAATAAATAAATAAATAAATAAATAAATAAATAAATAAATAAATAAATAAATAAATAAATATCTATCTATCTATCTATCTCTTTATATCTATCCATCTCTTTATATCCATCCATCCATCCTATCTATCTATCTATCTATCTATCTATCTATCTATCTATCTATCTATCTATCTATCTATCTATCTATCTATCTATCTATATCCATCCATCCATCCATCCATCCATCCATCCATCCATCTATCTATCTATCTATCATCTATCTATCTATCTATCTATCTATCTATCTATCTATCTATCTATCTATCTATCTATCTATCTATCTATCTATCTATCTCTTTATATCTATATCCATCCATCCATCCATCCATCCATCTATCTGGGTTATTATTACTATCTTAAGGATAGTAGTTCATGTTACTTTTTATTTGCAGTTCTTGTTTTGTGGCCTTCATTTCTTAAGGAAGTGTAGAATATAAATAAATTCAGTCGAATTTAGAATAGATGGATTCAGTTGTGATTAGTGGGCCAATAATATGAAGAGGTATGGCTTAGTCATACTTTGATTTCTGAAATAATGTCCTGTTTTTTAAGAGAAACTCATTTCAGCCTGCTGTTATCAGTCTTTAATATTGCTAATAGTTTTTATGCTAAAACAAAGATATTATCGACGCTTTTGAATCATCCACTCAGCATGCTCAATTATTTTGTAAATAAAAATTTCATTTTAGCATGCAGACATTAAGCTAGACTTTAATCTCCGATGGCTATGTGATTCGATCACAGCTCAGAAGGGGAAAAAAAAAACATCACCATGGCATGTTTTATATTAATCTATTCTTACAGCATGTTGCTAGAATTTATCATGTCAAACAAGGCAGCTTGTCAGATTAGAAGCTTGACATGGCCAATGCATTCTTGGCCTTGAAGAATATTCTTCATTAAATAAATAACGCTTAAGGCTCAAGACACAATGTCAATTATTTGTTTATTGTTTGTTTAAGCTTCCTTAGGTTGAAAGATGGAAGTCTTTAGAATAACAGAGTTGGAAGGGACCTTGGAGGTCTTCTAGTCCACCTCCCTGCTTAGGCAGGAAACCCTATACCATTTTAGACAAATGGTTATCCAATCTCTTCTTAGGAGGCAAGTTGTTCCACTGATTAATTGTTCTGTCAGGAAATTTCTCCTTAGTTCTAGGTTGCTTCTCTCCTTGATTAATTTCCACCCATTGCTTCTTGCCCTGCCTTCAGATGCTTTGGAGAATAGTTTGACTCCCTCTTCTTTGTGGCAGCCTCTGAGATATTGAAACACTGCTATCATGTCACCCCTAGTCCTTCTTTTCATTAAACTAGACATATCCAATTCCAGCATCCGTTCTTTACATGTTTTAGCCTCCAGTCCCCTAATCATCTTTGTTGCTCTTCTCTGCATTCTTTCTAAAGTCTCAACATCTTTTTTTTACATTGTGGCAACCAAAACTGGATGCCGTATTCGAAGTGTGGCCTTACCAAGGCATTATAAAGTGGCATTAACCCTTCACATGATCTTGACTCTATCCCTCTGTTTATACAGCCTAGAACTGTGTTGGCTTTTTTGGCAGCTGCAGCACACTGCTGGCTTATATTTAAATGATTGTCCACTAGGACTCCAAGATCCCTCTCACAGTCACCACCAATGAGCAAGGTACCACCTATACTGTATCCGTGCATTTTGGTTTTTTTGCCTAAACGTAGAACTTTACTTTTTTCACCATTTAATTTCATTTTTGTTAAATAGCACCCAGTGTTCAATTCTGTCAAGATCTTTCTGTATCTTAAGCCTATCTTCTTTGAAGAATTTGAAAGCAAGAGTGGATCTGTAGAAAGCTACAAAGAACCAACCCTGGATGGTAACAATGGAGGAGCTGACCTCTGGATCTGACGAAAGCTGGAAATTATGGAAATCAGTAAATAGACTGTGCATGGGTACAGTAAGATCCAGAGACACTCTGAACCAAACGGGGCTATCTGGTTGCTTCTGCTCTTTGCGATTGTGGTGATGTGGAAACAGCAATACATATGTATACCTGCCCATTGTGTCCCAATCAGTGTACCCTTGAGGATCTCATGGCAGCACGACAGAACACAATTAATGTTGCTAGTTACTGGGCAATATCTCTTTAATTTTATGTACACTGAGAGCATATGCACCAAGACAAATTTCTTGTGTGTCCAATCACACTTGGCCAATAAAAAATTCTATTCAATTCTATTCTATGTATTTTAATCTTGTATTTTAGGGTTCCTTGGTGCTCTGTGAGCTTCCTTTCTTTCTTGCAGATGTTTCATTACCCTAACTAGGAAGCATCATCAGTGCTAGTCCTCAGATTAATAATAATCTTGTATTTTATATTTTAATTGTTATGCCATAAAATATGCCTTATTTTAATGGTGATACTTCAAACCTGAATAAACAAAGATATATTTTTTTGAATAACATTTTTTATTTTATAAACACACATTTAATACATCATTCCTTCCTTCTGTGTGACATCTCAATGTTTTCTTCGTGGCTTCATCTTTCTATTATTCTTTCTTCATTTCAATTTAATCTATTCCAATTTTTTCACAAGTACAATATTCTAATTATACCATTTTCTTTCATAGCTATCAATTTGCTTATCTGTATCTTTTTTCTAACCAATGGTAAAATTGATCCCATATCTTAAAATATTCTGAATCCTCTCTTTCTTTAATCATCAAAGTTAATCTATTCATTTCTGCACAGTCTAATTTTTTTTTAATAACTTCCCCTTCCAGAGATATTTTCTCTGCTTTCCAATTTTGTGCAAAAACAATTCTTGCTGCTGTCATTACACATATAATCAAGTAAATATTTTCTTTATTAATTTTCTCTGGGAGGATACCCAGTAGGAACAGTTCCGGTTTTAACTCAATATGTTTTGGGGTCATTTTTTCTAACCATGACTTAAATTTGTTCTAATATTTTTTAGCTTCTGGGCATGTTCACCACATATGATGATAAGATCCTGGTAACTGGTGACATTTCCAACATTTAGCTGATTTATCTTTAAACATTTTTTGCCAGTTTTTCAGGGGGCATATGCTATCTATAAAACATTTTATATTGATTTTCTTTATATGCAGTGGACATTGTTAATTTATAGCTCCTTTCCCATAACTGTTGCCATTTATCTAGGTCAATTTAATATCCAAAATTTTTAGCCTACACTATCATTGTTTCCTTTACAAGTTCTTCTTCTAACTCAATACCAAGTAGGAAATTATTTTTTTTTTAATTAATTTATCCTCTGTTCCTGTGAGTATCCTATCCAACTCTCTCTTTTCTAAGTAAAAACCATATAGTTTAGCATCTTTTTCATATCATTTGTATTTGCATATACATATACCAATCCAATTCAATCCCCTGTTCTTCCAATTCTTGTTTCCGCTTCAATTCCCCCTTATCTGTTAATAATTCCTTATATCTAACAATATTTCTAAAATTAAAAGTATTTGGATGTATTAGAGCTTCCATTGTTGATAACCATGTTGGAGTTTTCACATAATATTTCTCCCGTACCAATAACAATGCTTTTTTTATATAATGTCTATGAAAGTACGTATGTATCTTACTTCTCCCATACCATAAAAAAGCATGTCATTACAATTGTATGTCCTTCTAAAGTTCCTAGTCTTGTTTTTCTTAATTCCATCCATTCCTTCATCCAAGTCAATACTGCTGCCTGGTAATAAAGTTCCCAGTTTGGCAGTCCAAATCCTCCACGTAGCCTCGTATCCTGCAACATCTTTATACTTATTTTAGGTTTTTCCCCTTGCCGTATAAATTTCCTTATTATCTTATTGAGATGTTAAAAATAAGTCTTTTCCATTTTTATCGGTACTGTCTGAAATAAAAATAATGGTCTTGGCAATATGTTCCTCTTTATTATTGCAATCCTTCCTATAAGTGACAGTTGAAAGTTTTTCCATTTCTCCAAATCTTTCTCAATTTGTTCTTTTAGCTTATAATACTTATCCTCTTTTATCGTTACACATCTTGATATTAAAAATATTCCTAAATATTTTACTTTTTTCACAACTTGTATGTCCAATTTCTCTTTCATCTCTCTTTTTTGTTTTTCTGTAATATTTTTCACCAGTATTTTCATTTTTTCTTTGTTTATTTTTAAGCCAGACACTTTTCCATAACCCTCTATTTGTTCTGACAGTTTGGGGGCTGTTGTTTGAGGTTCCTCCAAAACGAATACTAAATCATCAGCAAAAGCTTGCAATTTGTACTCTTCTTTTTTAAATTTTCATCCCTTTTATCTCTTCATTTCACCTAATATTCCTGTTTAGAACTTCTAAAGTCAAGATAAATAACAATGGAGATAAAGGACATCTTTGTCTTGTACCCTTCATGATATTAGCATTTTCTGTCATTTCTCCATTCATCATTATCTTAGCTGATTGTTTGTCGTAAATTGTTTTTATAGTATTTGTAAATCTCTCCCCAAAATCCATTATTTGCAATTGTTTTATCATAAATTGCCAATTCACATTGTCAAAGGCTTTTTGGGCATCTAAAAATATCATTGCTATTTGTTTTTCTGAGTGTGCCTCATAATATTCCAACATATTTAAAATTATCCTCATATTATCTCTAATTTGTCTCTTAGGTAAAAAAACCATTTTGATTCATGTGGATAAATTCATTTAATAGTCTTTTTAACCTATTTGCCATTATTGAAGCAAAAATCTTATAATCCACATTTAGTAATGAAATCGGTCTATATTTTTTATCAGTTGTAATTCTGCATCTTCTTTGGGTGTAAGTGTTACATATGCCTCCCTCCATGAATCTGGCATTTTTGCCTTAAGAGTTCATTATATAATTCTAGCATTATTTCACTCATCATTACTTGAAAAGTTTTGTATAGTTCCACTAGTAGGCCATCCGGTCCCAGTGCCTTCCCATTTTTTTGTCTTTTAATTGCTTCTGTCAATTCCATCATTGTTATTCTTTCTTCTAATATTCCCATGTGCTGTTCAGTTATTTTAGGAAATCTGATTTTTCTAAGTATTTTGTTATCTCTTCCTCTAAAATTTCCTCTTGACAGTATAGTTTTTCATAATATTTTTGAATTATCATCTTCTTTTCTTCATTACTGTAATGTAAGTTCCCCTTTTCATCTTGTAAATGTTTTATTATTTTCTTCTCCTTCTCTTTTTTCATTTTGTATGTTAACCATCTTCCTGGTTAATAAACAAACATATTATCATGCCCCTGTTGGAGTCTGAATCTGAGACGGAAGATGAACAGCTGAGAGAGAGTGGGAGAGTGGCTCCATTGGCTGTGGAGGAAACCGGGGAAGGGCAAAGTCAGACTGAGCAGAACAAGGGAGAGGGGGTTCAGATGAAGAGCAAGGCCCACCCCCTCCTCATTGTAGGTCTTGCAGGGAAGAATGCAGAAGAGAGCAATGTGAATTGTGTGGCTTATGAGGAAGGAGAAGAGCCTCAATTCCCTTTACAAGGCACACCTGGGGATGGAGTTTAAAGGAGAGGCAGTTGAGAGGGGCGTTTGTCAGGAACGAACACTGAATTCATCTAGAGTTGAGAGTTGTGGCCTGGCATTCCTCCTGACTGTTTGAATTAAGGCCATGTTTCTATGTGCTTATCTTGTCTTGCTGGAATTATTCTTCACTTCTGGGACTCATTATCTTGCCTTGGTGGAGTGATTGATTCTGCTTACAGCGTTTGGACTGGAGTATCTGGAGCCAGAAGCTGCTGCAGGTTTGTGGGAGAGTTTATCTCCAGACCAGAGAGTAAACGGGACATTGGGGGCAAAGTTGGTGCCAATAAAGGGACTCATACCGGTTCTCTGGCTGTGTTGCCTTCGAGCCACGCCCGGGGTCATCACACATATTTGCTGAATGAGTTAAGCTACACTCATTTGTGTTTCTGAAGGCCTATAGGAATAGGAAGCCAGTATCAACATCTCTGTAGCCTGATGGTCTTTAAGAGTGACCATTAATCAAGTGCCAGCTTGCAAATGGTTTACAGTATGATTAGTGTTTAATTAATATGTGAGCAGAATTTTTCTCATCGCTTGGTAAGATGATTTTAAGCATCCATACAGGGAACTCCTCCAAATTAAGTCACACTAAGTTGTTCAATGGGGTTCCATTCAAGATTTTTGAGAATTGTACTGGTGTTTAAGATAGTCTGGGAGAAGAAAGCTGGGCTCAGAGAATTTGTGCATCTGTGCATACATCTATGTGAACCAGGGGTGAAATCTACTTACCTTCCTTACTGATTTGGAAGTGCGTGTACCCGCATCGCATGCGGCCACAGACCTTCTGTGCATACATCTATGTGAACCAGGGGTGAAATCTACTTACCTTCCTTACTGATTTGGAAGTGCGTGTACCCGCATCGCATGCGGCCACAGACCTTCTGTGCATGCGCAAAATCTTCTGCGCCTGTGCAGAAGGTAAAAAACACATTACTTCCTGCAAGTAATGACACCTATGTGGGTGGGCGGAGCTTTGCTCCACCATCACTACCAGATCACTGAACCACCAGTCACAATCACTACCAGATCACCAAATCGCCAGGCCTGGTCAGAACCAGGAGCATTTCAACCCTGAAGTGAACTATAATTTTGGGAGTTGTTTTTTTTTTTAACCAATTATTGAAACATCCAGCAAAATGATCCTCAGTATGGAGTTAAGGGTTTCCAATGTTTCATGCTTCGAAAAAAAAAATCTCCTTTATTTTTGTTAAGTACCCATAGATTCATGGATAGTATTTGACCTGTCATATGGGCCCTGCTCCAATACTGTAAAAAGTAGACTTTAGGGAGCCAGGTTTTTTTTTTTTTTGGAAAAAAAAATCTGCTTGGCTTGCAAGAAAATGATTCTAACATGTAGAATTATAACACAATGATGTAGCTCTTGTACTGGGGTCCTTAACCTTTTTATAACAGCTCCCTAGGGAACACTTCTAATAATAGTAGAATTTTTTAAGTTCTTCAAGTGGTAATCGAACTTTAGCTCTTCAAGTCAAAGTCCACAGAGAGACTTTGAGTTATAAAACAAATGTCAGATTTTAAGAGATATTTTTTTTAATAAAAGGAAGTTATGCTTCAGCTAATTCACAAAACACGGTGAGGAAACTGCCGCTTTCAAAATCTAACAATGGAAATGATGAGAAGTGAGCAATGATAGATGGTAGGAAGCATAATGGCTGAATGTTGCTTTAGGAACCTTGTAATTTGTCTTTAAGGGATGTGGTGGCTCAGTGACTAAGACACTGAGCTTGTCGATCAGAAAGGTCTGCAATTTGGCGGTTTGAATCCCTAGTGCTGCGTAACGGAGTGAGCTCCCGTTACTTGTCCCAGCTTCTGACAACCTAGCAGTTAGAAAGCACATAAAAAATGCAAGTAGAAAAAACAGGGACCACCTTTGGTGGGAAGGTAACAGCATTCCGTGCGCCTTTGGCTTTTAGTCAAGCTGGCCACATGACCATGGAGACATCTTCGGACAGCACTGGCTCTTCAGATTTAAAATGGAGATGAGTCCCCTAGAATAAAGGAGTAAAGGGAGAGTTTACTCTCCCCTAGAGTAAACAGAGAATGAGTCGGGAATGATTAGCACATATATGTGAGGGGAACCTTTACCTTTTATAATTTGTCTTTATCCCTTCAGAAGCCACACATTCTCATATCATATCATTTATGCCTGGGCCTCCATTGCAAGTCCAAGAGAAAATAATCTCACTCAATTTTCTATCAGTAAGGATAGTGCCTCCATAAACAATTTATGATCTGGCAATTACTTTATAAAACCCTAGTAAGACCACATCTGGAATACTATGACCAATTTCGGTACCATACTACAAAAAAAGTGAGACTTTGGAAAAAGTTCAGAGACGAGCAACTTCTCTGATGATCAAAGGCCTGTAGACTAAAACATATGAAGAACAGATGCAGAATTTGGATTTGGCTAATCTAAAGGAAAGAAGAATTAGGGATGACGTGATAGCAATATTCCAATATTGAAGGGCTGCCACAAAGAAGAGGGGGTCAAATTATTATCCAAAGAAGAGTACTACACTCCTCTGCTCAAAATAAAATCCCTTATGCCACTAGGCTCGAAATTGTGGGCTTGGACAATCTGGAACTACGCCACCTATGGTCTGACCTAATCATTGTACACAAAATTGTCTGCTACAACATTCTACCTGTCAATGACTACTTCAGCTTCAAGCTCAGCAATGCATGTCAAACTACAGATAAAACTCCAAACTTGATTGCAGAAAATACGACTTCGGCAACAGAGTGGTCAATGCCTGGAATGCTCTACCTGACTCCATTGTTACATCCTTTAACCCCCACAGCTTCAACCTTAAACTGTCTACCATGGACCTTACCCCATTCCTAAGAGGTCTGTAAAGGGGATGTGCATAAGCACACCAGCTTGCCTACAGTCCCTGTCTTACTGTCCCCATTTATCTGCACTTCCTTCCTTTGTCCATGTTTATGTTTATACCTGTTATCTAGTACATGATTGACAAACTAAATAAAAAAACAAACAAACAACGGCTGGAAATTAATAAAAGAAAGAAGCAACCTGGAATTTAGGAGAAACTTCCTAACAGTGAGGACAATTAACCAGTGGAACAGCTTGCCTTCAGAAATCATGGGTGCTCCATCATTGGTGGGTTTTTTTAAGAAGAGACTAGACAGTCACTTATCTGAAATGGTATAGGGTCTCCTGCTTGAGCAGGTGGATGGACTAGAAGACCTCCAAGTTCCCTTCCAGCTCTATTCTATTCTAATCTAAAATAATACACCAGAGCTGAACAGCCTGGCAAGGAACTTTAGAATCTGCCCTTGATCACTGCTGGATTGCAAGAAGAGAATCTATTAAATACCAAGGACATCTCAATACTGCTATTACATTATTTTAAACTTTTAAATAAGTTGTATATACAGGACCAAACCAAGATTGAAATGTCATAGTTTCCCATGTGAGTGGTCCCTTTTCCTTTCTACATGCTACTTCCCAGATGTAAACATCTGGGACTCAGTTTTCAGAAAGCGGTCTCCATATTGCAGTGACAACATATGTTTGACTTCATAATATAGTCCTTTCAAATGGATTCTGCTTCCCACGGTCTTAAGGAATAATTGCGTTTTTCTTTCCAACCTTGGACAGTATAGGCTTAAATTAATTAATCAATATTATTTGTTATTCAAAAAGTTTTTATTAGTCAAAAAAGGTTTATACAAATACATATCAGGTATGGTAAATTTTCAGTTTTCTTATCTAAAATAAGAATTTTACTCAAATTTTTTAACACATACAACAGCCATATGGCAAGCAGGTGACACGAAGTAGCTAAGTTTACAAATTTTAAAAACGTAATAAAGAAGAGTCAAGAATAAACAGAATATCGTACAAAAGAGAATAAGGAAAACCAACACAATCCCAAATATCTTTATCACTTCCTAGTTTTGGATCTCAGAACTCTGGGTTCAGCCTGACCCAACTCCAGGGCCGCAACAGCGGCAGCCGCTCGCCCATGATCTATAACCTCCTTCTTCAATTCCTGGATCATCTGATTCCAGGAGGGCTTTGTGTTCCTCCACATAGGCCGTAGCCTCCATAATTGTACTGATTTTTTCGTAATGCCCTCCCGGAAAATCATCAATCCTCTGGCATCAGCCATCTGAAGCCCACTCCTTCTGGTACAATTTGCTTGACAAAAGTAATATTTCTTTCTTTTTCACGTACCTGTCTGGGAATCTGCCTCAGAATGGCTATCTCCTGCCCTGTAAATCAGTGCCCCACTCCTATGTTTTCTAAGAATTTCATCTCTCGTCTCTCTTCTCACAAATTTGACATGAACCTCTCTGGGAACTGCATGCGTGCGTGCATATTGCAATTAACTCTATAAACTCGATCCACATCCCAATTCATGAAATCAACACCTCTCCCAAGAAATTCTCCCAACAATTTAGTCACAACATCTCTCAAGTCTTCTTGGTCCACTTCTTCCAAATTTTGAAACCTAAGGAAATAAGACATTTTATCCATCTGTAGTCCAAGCACAGCATTGCCTGTCGTCTCCTCTCTTTTCTGCACTGCCCGCATCTCACCCTCCAAACCATCCACTTTCTGCTTGTTTTCTGCTGAAACTTGTTGAGTATCCTTTAAATCCTTTTGGATAGTCACAATTTCTGCTCTTATTTCATCAATTTCTTGTCCATATTAGATAACTTTTCCAAAATTCTCTCCATCTCTCCAGCAGTTGGTCTCTGACCTTTGCCATTAAGGAAAAAAAAAAATACAAAATCCTCAGGCAGGCACAGTATCCTTGTAATTTCCTCCGGATCCACCAGGGGCACTCACAGGAGCAACGAGTCCAGAGTACAGTTAGTCAACCAGGAAGTCAAGGAAGTGATGTCATCAAAATTCTCATAGTGAAGGCGGAAGCTGGACGCCACCACTGTTCCCCAGAAGGAGGGGGGGCCTCAAACCTTCCCTCCTAAATTTCTCCATCACCTCTTCTCTCCAGAGCTCCACAAAACCGGTAATCTTCTTATTTTAAGTTCTCCTCTCTCCAGAATAACTCGTGCTCCTTCCAACCGCAGGGAGAAAAAAACCCCCCCGCACTCCGGAGCACTCCACTCACGTTTACCGATATTCCCTTCCCTTCTCCTCCTCAATTCTTCTCCGTTCCCTGTTCACCACCAGGCTGCTGCAGTTATAAATCCAATGCCCCGGTGTCACCGGGCACAGCGGCCCAGGCGACGACCAAAATAATGGCCGCGGCCTGTGGCCTCCAAACCCCGCCAAGCCTAGGACGCGCCAGCATCGGTCCCCACAGTCCTGTATGTCGGCTGGGAGACCCCTGGCGAGCCGTCCGTGCGGCAGGTGTCCTTTTCGGAACACCTGGCCCCTGA
Source organism: Ahaetulla prasina (assembly GCF_028640845.1). Taxonomy (NCBI): domain Eukaryota; kingdom Metazoa; phylum Chordata; class Lepidosauria; order Squamata; family Colubridae; genus Ahaetulla; species Ahaetulla prasina. The sequence goes on from NC_080543.1 coordinate 126,356,680, forward strand.
GGGCCTCGGCGGCGGCCGGATTCGGGCGCTGGAGGCAGGAGAAGCCTTCCAGACGTCCGTTGCCGCTGGACACCGGAAGTCGTCTCAATCAATATTATTTGTATCAATCAATAAGCCTATCATCAAAGTTCATGTATTTCTGTACTTACTATGTCTGCTGATACACCACTCCTTATTTGGGTCCCAGATGGTTTAGAAAAACAAAAAGATGCGAAACCAAAGATGGAAGAGGAAAGTCATCATAAAAATAGATATTTCCTTCCAATCCTCCATAAAGCCACCCACCACCAGGTTCTCTGCCTGCACATGCACAGTGCATGCCAAACGCAGACTGAGTGCAATGTGCACCGAATGCATGCTGCATATGCACACACGTGCAGTGCATGCCAAACGTGTGCCTCACGTGGGAAAAGAACACTTAACAAAGTAAGTAGAACAGCGAGGGGGGAACAGCTGTGCTGCACTATTTAGATCTCATGGCACAGCTGATCATCAGAAATACTGGTTCAGACCAGCCGGTAGTTTTTTCTTTTTGCTACCGTTCGCCGAACTAGTAGCTTTTATCACTACCGGTTCACCCGAACCGGTGCGAACCAGTAGGATTTCACCACTGCTAAAAGTGATACTCAAACAAAAGAAGCCAAAATGAAAAGCCTTATGTAACTAAAAGATAGCAATAGCACTAAGACTTATATACCACTTCATAGTGGTTTTACAGCCCTCTCTAAGTGGTTTACAGAGTCAGTGTTTTGCCCCCAACAATCTGGGGGCAATACGCTTTTACTGACCTTGGAAGGACGGAAGGCTGACTCAACCATCAGCTGGTGAGATTTGAACTGCCGAACTGCAGCTAGCAGTCAGCTGCAGTTAGCCTGGAGTGCTGCACTCTAACCACTGCGCCACCACGGCTCTATAGATAGCCTCTTAACATCCACATTCTTATTGGAGAACTGAAGCCACTGAAGTGAGGTAAACTACTGAAGAAAGCTACTTCAACACCCAGATATACCTGTCTTGTCCCACTCGTCCTCTGACGGCCGAGTCGGGGAAGTCCATATCAAGCATGCCTCTGCAGCTCTGCCAAAGTCCTATCAGAGTCCTCAGGGCAGGCAGGAATCCAAGGTGTGACTTCAGCAATCCAAATTAGACTTTGCCTGACTCAAAGAATGCCAGAAAGCAGATCCTTTATATAGGCCATGGGGTGTGGCTCCATGACTCAGCACTTATCCAGGCCTGCCCCTCCCTTCCTTTTGCTGACGTCATCTCTCCATTCTCTGGAAACGTGGATCTATCCATTGCATCGTTTTGTCTCCAGCTGTTGGTAATCCCAGCTCATGGCTGGCTTCAGGTGCACATGCTATCGGAGGGAGGTTTGTTTGTTCGGTTTGTCTGGGCATGGTGCCAGGGCTGGGGGCTGGAGGCATGCCAGGACATTCTTCTGTACTATCAGCGTCCGGCAGGAGATAAGAGGGGCCCGGCTGCGGCGGGGGGAGCGAGCGAGGCACAACACTACCACTGAAAAGAATGGCGAAAAGACTCTATTCCCTTAACCTCTCATGGCATGTGGACCTCAGCACTTCCTCTTGAGAATGACTGAGAAACAGGATGATTCAACATGGATGAAATGTTTTATTCTGCAAAATTGCTATAGGATCATTGCAGAACATAGTAGGAAATGAGTTTGGAAAGTGAATTGATAGATCAAATCATCAGACTTGACCCATCAAATTCATCCTTTCAGTTTGAAAATGCTCTACCATGTGTTGCCGCAGTAGCATTTGTTAATTAAGATTGGCAATGCAGATATCACATAGGCGAGGTGGACCTTCGATCATGACACTTCCTGTTCACAAAACTTGCTCGTTATAAAAAATGCATAATTAGATTCAACATTATTTTCCTTGTAATACTGCTTGACGGCTATTCCTGAGCATCAGCTACATCAAGAAAACATCATTCATTTAAACAGGCTTAGGAAGATATTGTTCTGCCTTCTCATGCTGTTTACAGAAGTGTTATAAATTGTAATTTTGATCAAGTGGAACTTATCACAATGGGGTTATTTCAATGAGAACAGTGTTTCATATATGTATGTATGTATGTATGTATGCATATATGTGTGTGTGTGTGTGTGTGTGTGTGTGTGTGTGTATATATATTTGTTTTCTGAGGTTTTCGCGGGTGTTTGTATGTAGGTCTTTGGTTATTCGGGTTTTTTCCAAAACGTCGCCAAGGAAACGTCGCCAAGACACTTCCAATTTTCTGCTGAAAAAACCGAATAACCAAAGACCTATATATATATATATATATATATATATATATATATATATATATATATATATATAGGTCTTTGGTTGTTCGGGTTTTCTCCGTGTAAAATTGGAAGTGTCTTGGCGACGTTTGACGAAGTCTCATTCGTCATCTTCAGGCTTCAACCGTGCTTCTGGGAGCAATGTGTGATCGCAGCTGTTTCTTCCTTTAACTGCTAGTGGGGTTTGAACTGATTGGGTGGGAGCTTGGCTGTGCTCTGATTGGATGGGGTTTTCTGTGCTCTGATTGGCTGGGGGTGTGTCCTGTGTTGGTGGGGGCTTGGTTGTGCTCAGTCTAATCTGTGCTGCAGGGGGATTTGAGCTGGTGAGCTGCACTGCTGCTGTTTGGCTTCGTGGTCGTGCTACATCTTCGTAGTGGGTGTCAGTCTGCTGCATGTATGGATTGGAGGGGTTTGAAGTGGCTAATGTTGCAGCTGCGGTCTGGCTTCTGGTCCTTGGTCGTGCTTCCTGATCAGTGTGGGTTTGGGTGTGCTTTCTGGGTGGATGTGTGGTGGTGACATCCTGTGTGGACCTCGTGAGTGTGGGTCTGGTGTCATTCCTCGTGTTAGGGACACGTTTGTCAATAAGGGCAGGTTTCCAAATGGCTGGTAGGCGGAGGTATCATCTCGTTTGTTCATGCTGTGTGGGCGTTTTCTATCTCGATGGCTTCTCTGATTATTCTGTTGTTAAAGTGTTCAGTTTTGGCGATAGTTCTGGTCTTTTTAAAGTCAATATCGTGTCCTGTGACTTTAAAGTGTTGGACCAGGAAGAAGTTAGTTCCTCTTTTTGAATGAGTTCTTGTGTTCTTCAATCGTGCACTTATTCTTCTGTTGGTTTGTCCAATGTATGTGGTGGGGCAGGCGGTGCATGGGATTTCATATACTCCTTGATTTTCTAACTCAATTTTGTCTTTGGGGTTTCTTAGGATGGTGGATATTTTTGGTTTGTGCAGAATGCTGTCTTGATGTTATGTTTGTGGAGGATCTTGCTGATTCTGTCTGTGGTGCCTTTTATATATGGGAGGAGGGCTGTGCCATTTTCTTGCTCTCTGTCTTGGGTTTTAGTGGGGGTTCTTTTGGATTAGTTTGGTAATCTTATTTCTCTGGAATCCATTGGATGTTAGTACGTTTGTGAGAGTGTGTAGTTCGGTTTTAGGTGTTGTTCGTCAGCTAAGCATTTTGTTCTAGAGATGAGTGTCTTGGCTACGGAGTTGATCTGTGCTGGGTGGTGGTGTGAGAGTGCATGCAGATAGCGGTTTGTGTGTGTTTTCTTCTGGTAGATGGTGTGTCCTAGGAGCCATTGGGTTTCTTGTAGACTAAGACATCTAGGAAGGAAGTTGGTTGTTAACTTCTGTTTCCATGGTGAACTGTATTTTGGGGTGTAGGCTATTGAGGTGTGTGAGGAAGTTTTCAAGTTTTTCTTTCCGTGTGGCCAGATTATGAAGGTGTCGTCTACGTATCTGAGCCAGAGTTTGGGTTTGTGATCAGATTTTCTAGTGCTTGGGTTTCAAAGTGTTCCATGTAGAGGTTGGCAATGACAGGTGAGAGGGTGATCCCATGGGTGCGCCTTCTATTTGTTTGTATTTTTGTCCGTTATAGATGAAGTATGTGTTGGATAGGCAGTGGTTGGTCAGATCTAGTATGTGCTTGGGGGTTATATTTGTTTTGGATAGCTGTCAAGGCTTCTTTGATTGGCACTTGGGTGAAGAGGATATGACATCAAAGCTCACGAGTAGGTCGCTGGGCTGTAAGTTTTGTTTCTTTATGATCTCTATGAACTGGAATGAGTTTTTACGTGTGAGCGATGGATTCTGCATAGGGCTGTAGTTGTTTGGCGAGAAATTTGGCTAGGTTTTGTAGAGGTGAGCCTATGGAGCTGACTATGGGTCTGAGTGGGGGTTCCTTCTTTGTGTATCTTGGGAGGCCGTAGAGCTTAGGGCATCTGGATGATTTCTCTCTGGGAATGATTCTTTGTTGGATTTCTTCGCTGATGGGGAGGCTTTTATTTTGGATCTAGTGGTTTTCTAGGTAGGTGGTGGGGTCTGTTTTTAGGGGCTTGTATGCAGGGTCTTGGAGTAGGTTGGTTAATTTGCTTTGGTAGTCAGATGTGTTCATAACCACCGTGGCGTTGCCCTTGTCTGCTGGTAGGATTATTATGCTGGTATCTTTTTTCAGGTTAAGTAGTGCTGTCTGTTCCTCTTTGGGTAAGTTGCTTTTGGGTGGCTTGCTGCTGCAGAGGATGTTGGTGATTTCGAGTCTGATTTTGTTAGCGTCATCGGGGTTGATTTTGGTCAGGCTGGTTTCAACTCCGCATATAATGGTCTCAGTGGGGATGTATTTGGGAGTGACTGCAAAGTTGAATCCTTTGGAAAGGACATCGGTTTCAGCTTTGGTGAGGATCCTATCTGAGATGTTATGCACTGTTTGTTTCATGTGTTGCTGTGAGGGTGGAGGGGTTTGTTTCTGGCGTTCTTGTAGTCTTGAGTTTGTTGGTGTGCGTGTCTGTCTTGAGGGTGGTCTGTGTTTGGCTCTCCAGACGGCAAGTTGTTTTGGATTTGTCCCAAAGTGCGGGTGCATCTTGTTGCTGAGTTTGAGGTGAAGTGTGAGCAGATCTTTGTTGATTTGATCTAGGAGGAATCTTTTTGTGTGAAGTTCATTTCTGATTAAGGCCAATTCTGTTCTTTTTAGGATGCGTTTGGTGGCTGCAGAGTTGGAGTGGAATTTCAATTGGAAGCATTTGGGGATTAAATTTTCATCGCGGCAGTTTCGTAGGAATGCGAGGTCACATAAAATGGAAGCTCTTTGGACTTCTAGTTTTTCATAGGTCCTGGTCAGATGGTGGATTTCCTCCCCGTAGAGGTGCAATATTTGTTTTCTGAGGTTTTCACGGGTGTTTGTATATAGGTCTTTGGTTGGTCGGGTTTTCTCCCGTGTAAAATTGGAAGTGTCTTGGCGACGTGAGTCTCATTCGTCATCTTCAGGCTTCAGCAGTGCTTCTGGGAGCAATGTGTGATCGCAGCTGTTTCTTCCTTTTAACTGCTAGTGGGGTTTGAACTGATTGGGTGGGAGCTTGGCTGTGCTCTGATTGGATGGGGTTTTCTGTGCTCTGATTGGCTGGGGGTGTGTCCTGTGTTGGTGGGGGCTTGGTTGTGCTCAGTCTAATCTGTGCTGCAGGGGGATTTGAGCTGGTGAGCTGCACTGCTGCTGTTTGGCTTCGTGGTCGTGCTACATCTTCGTAGTGGGTGTCAGTCTGCTGCATGTATGGATTGGAGGGGTTTGAAGTGGCTAATGTTGCAGCTGCGGTCTGGCTTCTGGTCCTTGGTCGTGCTTCCTGATCAGTGTGGGTTTGGGTGTGCTTTCTGGGTGGATGTGGTGGTGACATCCTGTGTGGACCTCGTGAGTGTGGGTCTGGTGTCATTCCTCGTGTTAGGGACACGTTTGTCAATAAGGGCAGGTTTCCAAATGGCTGGTAGGCGGGAGGTATCATCTCGTTTGTTCATGCTGTGTGGGCGTTTTTCTATCTCGATGGCTTCTCTGATTATTCTGTTGTTAAAGTGTTCAGTTTTGGCGATAGTTCTGGTCTTTTAAAGTCAATATCGTGTCCTGTGACTTTAAAGTGTTGGACCAGGGAAGAAGTTGGTTCCTCTTTTGAATGAGTTCTTGTGTTCTTCAATCGTGCACTTATTCTTCTGTTGGTTTGTCAATGTATGTGGTGGGGCAGGCGTGCATGGGATTTCATATACTCCTTGATTTTCTAACTCAATTTTGTCTTTGGGGTTTCTTAGGATGGTGGATATTTTTGGTTTGTGCAGAATGCTGTCTTGATGTTATGTTTGTGGAGGATCTTGCTGATTCTGTCTGTGGTGCCTTTTATATATGGGAGGAGGGCTGTGCCATTTTCTTGCTCTCTGTCTTGGGTTTTAGTGGGGGTTCTTTTGGATTAGTTTGGTAATCTTATTTCTCTGATGCTCCATTGGATGTTAGTACGTTTGTGAGAGTGTGTAGTTCGGTTTTAGGTGTTGTTCGTCAGCTAAGCATTTTGTTCTAGAGATGAGTGTCTTGGCTACGGAGTTGATCTGTGCTGGGTGGTGGTGTGAGTGCATGCAGATAGCGGTTTGTGTGTGTTTTCTTCTGGTAGATGGTGTGTCCTAGGGAGCCATTGGGTTTCTTGTAGACTAAGACATCTAGGAACGGAAGTTGGTTGTTAACTTCTGTTTCCATGGTGAACTGTATTTTGGGGTGTAGGCTATTGAGGTATGTGAGGAAGTTTTCAAGTTTTTCTTTCCGTGTGGCCAGATTATGAAGGTGTCAAATCCACGATCTGAGCCAGAGTTTGGGTTTGTGATCAGATTTTCTAGTGCTTGGGTTTCAAAGTGTTCCATGTAGAGGTTGGCAATGACAGGTGAGAGGGGTGATCCCATGGGTGCGCCTTCTATTTGTTTGTATTTTTGTCCGTTATAGATGAAGTTTGTGTTGGATAGGCAGTGGTTGGTCAGATCTAGTATGTGCTTGGGGGGGTTATATTTGTTTTGGATAGCTGTCAAGGCTTCTTTGATTGGCACTTGGGTGAAGAGGATATGACATCAAAGCTCACGAGTAGGTCGCTGGGCTGTAAGTTTTGTTTCTTTATGATCTCTATGAACTGGAATGAGTTTTTTTCGTGAGCGATGGATTCTGCATAGGGCTGTAGTTGTTTGGCGAGAAATTTGGCTAGGTTTTGTAGAGGGAGCCTATGGGCTGACTATGGGTCTGAGTGGGGGTTCCTTCTTTGTGTATCTTGGGAGGCCGAGCTTAGGGCATCTGGATGATTTCTCTCTGGGAATGATTCTTTGTTGGTTCTTCGCTGATGGGGAGGCTTTTATTTTGGATCTAGTGGTTTTCTAGGTAGGTGGTGGGGTCTGTTTTGGGATGCAGGGTCTTGGAGTAGGTTGGTTAATTTGGTTTGGTAGTCAGATGTGTTCATAACCACCGTGGCGTTGCCCTTGTCTGCTGGTAGGATTATTATGCTGGTATCTTTTTTCAGAAAGAACGCCAGAAACAAACCCCTCCACCCTCACAGCAACACATGAAACAAACAGTGCATAACATCTCAGATAGGATCCTCACCAAAGCTGAAACCGATGTCCTTTCCAAAGGATTCAACTTTGCAGTCACTCCCAAATACATCCCCACTGAGACCATTATATGCGGAGTTGAAACCAGCCTGACCAAAATCAACCCCGATGACGCTAACAAAATCAGACTCGAAATCACCAACATCCTCTGCAGCAGCAAGCCACCCAAAAGCAACTTACCCAAAGAGGAACAGACAGCACTACTTAACCTGAAAAAGATACCAGCATAATAATCCTACCAGCAGACAAGAACGCCACGGTGGTTATGAACACATCTGACTACCAAACCAAATTAACCAACCTACTCCAAGACCCTGCATACAAGCCCCAAAAACAGACCCCACCACCTACCTAGAAAAACCACTAGATCCAAAATAAAAGCCTCCCCATCAGCGAAGAAATCCAACAAAGAATCATTCCCAGAGAAATCATCCAGATGCCCTAAGACGGCCTCCCAAGATACACAAAGAAGGAACACTCAGACCCATAGTCAGCTCCATAGGCTCACCTCTACAAACCTAGCCAAATTTCTGCCAAACAACTACAGCCCTATGCAGAATCCATCGCTTCACGTAAAAACTCATTCCAGTTCATAGAGATCATAGGTTGGCAATGACAGGTGAGAGGGTGATGGTGTCGCCCTTCTATTTGTTGTACTTTGTCCGTTATAGATGAAGTATGTCTTGGATGAGCAGTGGTTGGTCAGATCTGTATTCTTCTGGGGTTATATTTGTTTTGGATAGCTGTCAAGGCTTCTTGATTGGCACTTGGGTGAAGAGGATATGACATCAAAGCTCAGGTAGGTCGCTGGGCTGTAAGTTTTGTTTCTTTATGATCTCTATGAACTGGAATGAGTTTTTTTATTGAGCGATGGATTCTGCATAGGGCTGTAGTTGTTTGGCGAGAATGGCTGTTTTAGAGGTGAGCCTATGGAGCTGACTATGGGTCTGAGTGGGGTTCCTTCTTTGGTATCTTGGGAGGCCGTGGAGCTTAGGGCATCTGGATGATTTCTCTCTGGGAATGATTCTTTGTTGGATTTCTTCGCTGATGCGCTTTTATTTTGGATCTAGTGGTTTTCTGCTGGGTGGTGGTGGGGTCTGGTAAGCGGTTTGCTTGTATCACGGTCTAGTGGGTGTGACTGGGCAGAGGTTTCTTTGACCTAAGCAGTTGGTGAAACTTTTCCAGCTCAAATCCCATGCTGCTGCAGATGACTGTAGGCAGAATTGGGGAACACAGGTTTGTTTCTGGCACAGAAATGAACTCACACTCATCTAGGCCAGGATTTATAATCAATTCAAACCCCACTAGCAGTTTTGGAAGAAACAGTTGCGATCACATTGCTCTGCCAGGTGAAGATCTGAAGATGGCGAATGAGACTTCTGTTTAACTTTGGCCATAGACATGAGACAATTGGACGGGGTTATGGAGATATATACATTATATATATGTTTTCTGAGGTTCATGGTGTTTGATGTAGTTCGGGTTTCACGTAAATTGGAAGTGTGTATGGCGTTCGGTGAAGTCTCATTCGTCATCTTCAGTTCATGGTGCTTCTAGGAAGCATGTGATATGAGTATTTTCTAAGTGGGTTTAAATTACATTGGTGATGGATTCTGCAGTTGATTGGCTGAGAATTGGCTAGGTTTTGGGGGGCCTTGGCACTAATCTGAGTGCAGGATTCCTTCTGTGACCACTGCTGGCGTGTTGGCAGGCATCTGGATGATTCAGTCTCTCATAGATTGGAGGGGTTTGAAATGGCTAATGTTGCAGCTGCGGTCTGGCTTCTGGTCCTGGTGCTTCGATCAGTGTGGGTTTGGTGTGTCTTTCTGGGTGGATGTGGAGTAGGTGACATCCTGTGTGGACCTCGTGAGTGTGGGTCTGGTGTCATTCCTGTGTTAGGGACAGGCGTTCCAACTGCTGGCAGGTATTCATGCTGGTATCTTTTTCAGGTTATCATGCTGTCTGTTCATGCTTCTGGGTAAGTTGCTTTTGGGTCTGCTGAACAGTTGGTTGATCTTCCAGTCTGATTCTTTAATGTTAAAGTGTTTTTTTGGTCAGGCTGGTTTCAACTCCATAAATGGTCTCTTGAGAGGATGTGGGGAAACCATCGTTGATCCTTTATAAAGGACATCAGTTTCAGCTTTGGTGAAATCCTATCTGAGATGTTAGCACTTTGTTACATGTGAGTGGAGACGGACAGACATTTCAGCTGTGAGTGTCTCAGATGTCCAAGTATGTACTCCAGAGACGACACCACTATATAGTGACTCGACCAATACCAGCAGCAAAGGCTTGCATCTTCAGATCCTGAGTTTGAAAAAAACAAATATTGCACCTCTACGGGAGAAATCCACCATCTGACCAGGACCTATGAAAACTAGAAGTCCAAAGGCTTCCATTTTATGTGACCTTATTCCTACGAAACTGCATGATCAAATTTAATCCCAAATGCTTCAATTGAAATTCCACTCCAACTCTGCAGCCAAAGCGCATCCTAAAAAGAACAGAATTGGCCTAATCGAAATGAACTTCACACAAAAGATTCCTCCTAGATCAAATCAACAAAGATCTCCTCACACTTCACCTCAAACTCAGCAACAAGATCCACCCGCACTTTGGGACAAATCAAACAACTTGCCGTCTGGCGAAACACAGACCACCCTCAAGAGCATAATAATCCTACCAGCAGACAAGCGCCACGGTGGTTATGAACATATCACTACCAAACCAAATTAACCAACCTACTCCAAGACCTGCATACAAGCTAAAAACAGACCCCACCACCTGCTAGAAATAGATCCAATAGTCAGCTCCATAGGCTCACCTCTACAAAACCTAGCCAAATTTCTGTAAACAACTACAGCCCTATGCAGAATCCATCGCCTCACGTAAAAACTCATTCCAGTTCATAGAGATCATAAAGAAACAAAACTTACAGCCCAGCGACCTACTCGTGAGCTTTGATGTCATATCCTCTTCACCCAAGTGCCAATCAAAGAAGCCTTGACAGCTATCCAACCCTCTCACCTGTCATTGCCAACCTCTACATGGAACACTTTGAAACAAGATAGAAAATCTGATCACAAACCCAAACTCTCACTTGGGTAGATACACCTTCATAATCTGGCCACAAGAAGAAACACTGAATCACACCACCAGCACAGATCAACTCCGTAGCCAAGACACTCATCTCTAGAACAAAATGCTTAGCTGACGAACAACACCTAAAACCGAACTACACACTCTCACAAACGTACTAACATCCAATGGATTCCAGAGAAATAAGATTACCAAACTAATCCAAGAACCCCCACTAAAACCCAAGACAGAGAGCAAGAAAATGGCACTATATAAAGGCACCACAGACAGAATCAGCAAGATCCTCCACAAACATAACATCAAGACAGCATTCTGCACAAACCAAAAATATCCACCATCTAAGAAACCCCAAAGACAAAATTGAGTTAGAAAATCAAACAGAAGAATAAGTACGCATTGAAGAACACAAGAACTCATTCAAAAGAGGAACCAACTTCTTCCTGGTCCAACACTTTAAAGTCACAGGACACGATATTGACTTTAAAAGACCAGAACTATCGCCAAAACTGAACACTTTAACAACAGAATAATCAGAGAAGCCATCGAGATAAACGCCCACACAGCATGAACAACGAGATGATACCTCCGCCTACCAGCCATTTGAAACCTGCCCTTATTGACAAGCGTGTCCCTAGAGGAATGACACCAGACCCACACTCACGAGGTCCACACAGGATGTCACCACACACATCCACCCAGAAGCACACCCAAACCCACACTGATCAGGAAGCACGACCAAGGACCAGAAGCCAGACCGCAGCTGCAACATTAGCCATTCAAACCCTCCAATCCATACATGCAGCAGACTGACACCCACTACAGATGTACGACCACGAACACGAAGCCAAACAGCAGCAGTGCAGCTCACCAGCTCAAATCTGCAACAGATTAGACTGAGCAATATATATATATATATATATATATATATGTTTTCTGAGGTTTTCATATATATATTTGTATATAGGTCTTTGGTTGTTCGGGTTTTCTCCCGTAAAATTGAAAGTGTCTTGGCGACGTTTGATGAAGTCTCATTCGTCATCTTCAGGCTTCAGCTTCGTGCTTCTGGGAGCAATGTGTGATCGCAGCTGTTTCTTCCTTTAACTGCTAGTGGGGTTTGAACTGATTGGGTGGGAGCTTGGCTGTGCTCTGATTGGATGGGGTTTTTTGTGCTCTGATTGGCTGGGGGTGTGTCCTGTGTTGGTGGGGGCTTGGTTGTGCTCAGTTTAGTCTGTGTTGCAGGGGGATTTGAGCTGGTGAGCTGCATAGCTGTTGTTTGGCTTTGTGGTCGTGCTACATCTTGCAGCTGCGGTCTGGCTTCTGGTCCTTGGTCGTGCTTCATGATCAGTGTGGGTTTGGGTCTGCTTTCTGGGTGGATGTGCGGTGGTGACATCCTGTGTGGACCTCGTGAGTGTGGGTCTGGTGTCATTCCTCGTGTTAGGGACTCGTTTGTCAATAAGGGCGGGTTTCCAAATGGCTGGTAGGCGGGAGGTGTCATCTCATTTGTTCATGCTGTGTGGGCGTTTTTCTATCTCAATGGCTTCTCTGATTATTCTGTTGTTAAAGTGTTCAGTTTTGGCGATAGTTCTGGTCTTTTAAAGTCAATATCATGTCCTGTGACTTTAAAGTGTTGGACCAGGAAGAAGTTAGTTCCTCTTTTTGAATGAGTTCTTGTGTTCTTCAATGTGCACTTATTCTTCTGTTGGTTTGTCCAATGTATGTGGTGGGGCAGGCGGTGCATGGGATTTCATATACTCCTTGATTTTTCTAACTCAATTTTGTCTGTGGGGTTTCTTAGGATGGTGGATATTTTTCTGTTTGTGCAGAATGCTGTCTTGATGTTGTGTTTGTGGAGGATCTTGCTGATTCTGTCTGTGGTGCCTTTTATATATGGGAGGAGGGCTGTGCCGTTTTCTTGTTCTCTGTCTTGGATTTTTGTGGGGGTTCTTTTGGATTAGTTTGGTAATCTTATTTCTCTGGAATCCATTGGATGTTAGTACGTTAGTGAGAGTGTCTAGTTCGGTTTTTAGGTGTTGTTCATCAGCTAAGCGTTTTGTTCTAGAGATGAGTGTCTTGGCTACGGAGTTGATCTGTGCTGGGTGGTGGTGTGAGAGTGCGTGCAGATAGCGGTTTGTGTGTGTTTTCTTCTGGTAGATGGTGTGTCCTAGGGAGCCATTGGGTTTCTTGTAGACTAAGACATCTAGGAAGGGAAGTTGGTTGTTAACTTCTGTTTCCATGGTGAACTGTATTTTGGGGTGTAGGCTATTGAGGTGTGTGAGGAAGTTGTCAAGTTTTTCTTTCCCGTGTGGCCAGATTATGAAGGTGTCGTCTACATATCTGAGCCAGAGTTTGGGTTTGTGATCAGATTTTTCTAGTGCTTGGGTTTCAAAGTGTTCCATGTAGAGATTGGCAATGACAGGTGAGAGGGGTGATCCCATGGGTGCGCCTTCTACTTGTTTGTATTTTTGTCCATTATAGATGAAGTATGTGTTGGATAGGCAGTGGTTGGTCAGATCTAGGATGTGCTTGGGGGGGTTATATTTGTTTTGGATAGCTGTCAAGGCTTCTTTGATTGGCACTTGGGTGAAGAGGGATATGACATCAAAGCTCACGAGTAGGTCGCTGGGCTGTAAGTTTTGTTTCTTTATATCTATGAACTGGAATGAGTTTTTACGTGTGAGGTGATGGATTCTGCATAGGGCTGTAGTTGTCTGGCGAGAAATTTGGCTAGGTTTTGTAGAGGTGAGCCTATGGAGCTGACTATGGGTCTGAGTGGGGTTCCTTCTTTGTGTATCTTGGGAAGGCCGTAGAGCTTAGGGCATCTGGATGATTTCTCTCTGGGAATGATTCTTTGTTGGATTTCTTCGCTGATGGGGGAGGCTTTTATTTTGGATCTAGTGGTTTTCTAGGTAGGTGGTGGGGTCTGTTTTAGGGGCTTGTATGCAGGGTCTTGGAGTAGGTTGGTTAATTTGGTTTGGTAGTCAGATGTGTTCATAACCACCGTGGCGTTGCCCTTGTCTGCTGGTAGGATTATTATGCTGGTATCTTTTTCAGGTTAAGTAGTGCTGTCTGTTCCTCTTTGGGTAAGTTGCTTTTGGGTGGCTTGCTGCTGCAGAGGATGTTGGTGATTTGAGTCTGATTTTGTTAGCGTCATCGGGGTTGATTTTGGTCAGGCTGGTTTCAACTCCGCATATAATGGTCTCAGTGGGGATGTATTTGGGAGTGACTGCAAAGTTGAATCCTTTGGAAAGGACATCGGTTTCAGCTTTGGTGAGGATCCTATCTGAGATGTTATGCACTGTTTGTTTCATGTGTTGCTGTGAGGGTGGAGGGGTTTGTTTCTGCTCTTGTAGTCTTGAGTTTGTTGGTGTGCGTGTCTGTCTTGAGGGTGGTCTGTGTTTCGCCCAGACGTGTTGTTTGATTTGTCCCAAAGTGCAGGGTGCATCTTGTTGCTGAGTTTGAGGTGAAGTGTGAGGAGATCTTTGTTGATTTGATCTAGGAGGAATCTTTTGTGTGAAGTTCATTTCTGATTAAGGCCAATTCTGTTCTTTTTAGGATGCGCGAGGCTGCAGAGTTGGAGTGGAATTTCAATTGGAAGCATTTGGGGATTAAATTTTGATCAGCAGTTTCAGAGGAATGCGAGGTCACATAAAATGGAAGCTCTTTGGACTTCTAGTTTTTCATAGGTCCTGGTCAGATGGTGGATTTCCTCCCCGTAGAGGTGCAATATTTGTTTTCTGAGGTTTTCACGGGTGTTTGTATATAGGTCTTTGGTTGTTCGGGTTTTCTCCCATGTAAAATTGAAAGTGTCTTGGCGACGTCAAATCCCCCTGCAGCACAGACTAGACTGAGCACAACCAAGCCCCCACCAACACAGGACACCCCCCCAGCCAATCAGAGCACAGAAAAAACCCCATCCAATCAGAGCACAGCCAAGCTCCCACCCAATCAGTTCAAACCCCCACTAGCAGTTAAAAGGAAGAAACAGCTAAAATATTGCTCCCAGAAGCACGGTTAGTTGTGAAGATGACGAATGAGATCACTTCAGAAACGTCGCCAAGACACTTCCAATTTTACACGGGAGAAAACCCGAACAACCAAAGACCTATATACAAACACCCGTGAAAACCTCAGAAAACACATATATATATATACACACACACACACACACACACACACACACACACACACACACACCATCAGTGGTTTCGGGGTGAGTTATCATCTGTATGCTGATGATACGCAGCTGTACTTTTCCACCCCGGACCATCCCAACGAAGCTGTCGAAGTGCTGTCCCGGTGTCTGGAAGCCGTACGGGTCTGGATGGGGAGAAATAGACTCAAGCTCAATCCCTCCAAGACAGAGTGGCTGTGGATGCCGGCACCCCGGTACAGTCAGCTGCAGCCGCAGCTCACTGTGGGGGGCGAGTTATTGGCCCCAACGGAGAGGGTGCGCAACTTGGGTGTCCTCTTGGATGGGCGGCTGTCATTTGACGATCATTTGGCGGCCGTCTCCAAGAGGGCTTTCCACCAAGTACACTTGGTGTGCCAGTTGCGCCCCTTCCTTGATCGGGATGCCTTATGCACGGTCACTCATGCCCCTGTCACTTCCCGCTTGGACTATTGCAATGCTCTCTACATGGGGCTGCCCTTGAAGTGCACCCGGAGGCTTCAGCTAGTCCAGAATGCAGCTGCGTGGGTAATAGTGGGAGCAACTCGTTGCTCCCATGTAACACCAATCCTGCGCAGTTTGCACTGGCTCCCTGTGGTCTTTCGGGTGCGCTTCAAGATTTTGGTTACCACCTTTAAAGCGCTCCATGGCTTAGGACCCGGGTACTTACGGGACCGCCTGCTGTTACCTTTTGCCTCCCACCGACCCGTACGTTCACACAGAGAGGGCCTTCTCAGGGTACCGTCCGCCAAGCAATGTCGGTTGGCGGCCCCCAGGGGAAGGGCCTTCTCTGTTGGAGCTCCTACGCTTTGGAATGAACTTCCTCCTGGTTTACGTCAAGTGCCTGATCTTCGGACTTTTCGCCGTGAGCTGAAAACGCACCTATTTATTCAAGTGGGACTGGATTAAAATTTTATTGGGGTTATTTATATTTTAAGATTTTAAATTGTTTTAAATTTTCGGCCACATTATAATATGTTCTTTTTAATCTCTTTTAATGTGTATATAGTGATTTTTACTTGGTTGTACACTGCCCTGAGTCCTTCGGGAGAAGGGCGGTATAAAAATCGAAATAAATAAATAAATAAATAAATAAATATGTATATGTATATGTATATGTATATGTATATGTATATAAAGGTAAAGGTTCCCCTTGCACATATGTGCTAGTCGTTGCCGACTCTAGGGGGTGGTGCTCATCTCCGTTTCAAAGCCGAAGAGCCAGCGCTGTCCGAAGACGTCTCCATGGTCATGTGGCCAACATGACTCAATGCCAAAGGTGCACGGAATGCTGTTACCTTCCCACCAAAGGTGGTCCCTATTTTTCTACGTGCATTTTTTATGTGCTTTCAAACTGTTAGGTTGGCAGAAGCTGGGACAAGTAACGGGAGCTCACCCCATTGCACGGCAGCCTTAGGGATTCGAACCGCTGAACTGCTGACCTTTAGATCGACAAGCTCAGCGTCCTAGCCTGTGAGCCACTGCGTATATATTTATATACATACATACATATATATATACATATATATATATATATATATATATATATATATATATATATATATATATATATATATATATATATATATATGTCTGTCTTTGGTTATTCGGGTTTTCTCCTGAGTAAAATTGGAATTATCTTGGCGACGTTTTGATAACCTCTCATTCATCATCTTCAGGCTTCAGCTTCATGCTTCTAGGAGCAATGTGTAATCGCAGCTGTTTCTTCCTTTTAACTGCTAAGAGTTAAAATCAATGAGATCTCACTCATCATCTTCAGGCTTTGGCTTTGTTCTTATGTGAGCAAAGTGATTGTTTTGCTCACATAAGAACAAAGCCAAAGCCTGAAGATGATGAGTGAGATCTCTCGAAACGTTGCCTAAATACTTCCAATCTTACACGGGAAAAAACCCGAACATACCAATATATATATATATAAGATTCAAACAGTCAGGGAAAAAAAACTAAGCCTCATGTCACTCACTCAATCATTTCATTTTTGCAAGAAAATGAATTCTTTGATGCAAAGGAGCGGAACAGCAAAAATGAGTCCTAACGGATCAAATGAAACCAAAGGAGAGCTTTGTTCATTCTTCAGAATTGAACTGAACGTTTCAAGTGGATGTTGAAGTGTTCTGCCAACCTTTACTGATGTACAAGTGAGCCAATACATAACTGTCACAATTGCAGGGTTTCTGGACTCAAGGGTTTTTAAAGACCTCAAGGGTAAGTCCCAAAACAGTGTCCTCACAGCTGAGCCTCCCACTTCAATAGGTTGCTCTTCCTACCATCATTATAAGTTAATTCAGGGACAACCCACCTAATATTTCAGGGTAGCCGTACCTGAATCCATAAAATACAGAGTCCTGCTGCTATAAGATAATCAGAGCATTTAATGCTTGAGAGTGTGTACAAAACACATCATTTTTAGAGTACAGTTCTCTTACTTTGGCTGTCTACTAGACCTCCAAATATACCTATATGGTGTTTTGCCGTATAGATAAGACTACAATCATAACTTCCATTCAGCATCTAATGGCAACAAGCTGGACATAGCTGGGTTTTTTTTTTAATATATCACAACCATTGTCTTGTAATGCCCTTGATTAGAATTGGAGTGACTGTTGATTTGTCTCCCTCCTTCACACAGACACACCCAACTATTTTACCCTCCTCAAAAATTCACAAGTCCACATTTCAGAAATGGATATAGCCCAAATCAAAGGTAGGAGGAGCAGGTATCAAAGAATCATAAACGTGATGACAAATATGCCACTTAGCAGGAGTGTGCAGGGTTTGTGTATATAGATATCCAACATGGAAGCCTGGCAGTGAAATCAAAGCATCACATCGCTGATACATGTGTTGCACATTGCATAGATGGGCAAAAATTAGACCAACACTCCTAGGGTAGCATTCACTTACTTTCCCTACCGGTTCGCAAATGTGCGCACATGCCCCATCCAAGAATGCGCTCACCTTTCCACACATGTGCTTTGCTAGTGCGTGCCTCTTCAGCACATGCGCTCACCTTCATAAAATGTGCCTAAATAGGATGGCATTGAGCCAGGCCCACCCATGATTTCTGTTTGGGCAAACCGGCTGAATATCACCTGTTGTGACTCCAGTCCCCAAACCTGGCCCCATGCCTGAAAGTGACTCCAAAACTGAGGGGGAAGGGCCGGTAAGGCTTACGTCGGGAGCACTGATTCCTTTGGCTCGGCTCCAGGAGCCAGAACCAGACCAGTTGGAGGACGTAATGAGGCTGTCATCCCCTGATTCCTCCCTTCCCCAGGCTACACCTTCAGACCCAGCTGAAATAATAATCATGCTTGGCTTGACTCGTGCTTCAGAAGATTAGAGAGGCGGCGTCATCAAAAAGAAGGGTGGGGCAGGATCCTCACCCCACAGGATATATAAGGAGCTTTGGGACTGTTCTCATTCCACGGGAAGCAAAATTTAGCTGAACCGTTTCAAAAAGAGCTGAAAGTCTTGCTACGTGAGTCATCTGTTTGAACTTTGGCAGGCAGCTGCGATTTCTCTGCCACGACTGATAAGAGCTGTGAATCCGCTGGCTGAAGGCCAGCTTGTGGGTCTGAAATGGGGAAGGAGACAGAACACCACCTCTGCAATACTCCCATCAAGACTTTTGCTTGTTATGTTGAAAGAGAAGGAGATGGAGATGGAGACAGGGGAGTGGATGGGTGGGAAGGAGGAGGAGGGGGATGTTGTGACCCAGGCCCAAGTAGGTAGTAGGAAACTCAGTCCATGAAAAAACAAACAAACTTTATTTGAACAGCTGAGAATTGCTTCATTCCCAGCGTCGTTCAACTCAAATTGAAACAAATGCCTCCCAACACAAATTCCTCAGTCCTATCGCAAACCTTGGTCCAATTAGGCAAACTGCCAAAGGCCTTTCTTGGCAAACATTCAGAAGTCACAAAAATAAAGGCAAGACGTAGACGAAGCAGAAGACGAAGCTACCAACGTTGTTTTCCAGCAAAGCCCAAACACTATTACTGGTCTGTTTTAAGCCTTATTGGAGGGGCCAATCATCTCTTGGCTCTACTCCCAAGGTTTCCTTTTTGCTTGAGCTGCTCTTGCTTTCTGGCTGCTCTTCTCATGTGTGCATTAGGAACAGGCTCCTCCTGTTCCTCTGCCTCACTACTATCAGTCTCTGGATGCTCTGGAGTCTACACCTCACTCCCTGATGGCCCTGGCCTCACCTCAGCCTCATCGCTGTCAAACTCCGTTGCCAGCTCCACAGGCTGCTGGTGGACCACAACAGGGGAGGGGGAAGAGGGAGGTCATAGCTCAAAGCAAAGCACACCTTTTCCAGAACTCTGGACTACACAGTTTGTCATATGTTCTACTACCTAGAAAAAGGACAAAAGTAAGTTGGTGTAACAATGGGGCTCACCCAGAAAAAAAGGGCAAGCAAAGCCGGAGTTTTTGAACTGGTTTTATTTCCTATGTCAACTATTCTGTGGATGAATATTCTGATAAGAATTGCATTCTTTTGTGAATGCAAATACATCATGTGCTACAAATTTCCCCAAAAGATTGTTGACCCCCTAAGCAGATTGTTGACTTCCTGGGCCAAAATTTTTCTCTCTCCCTCTCTCCCTCCCTCTGTCTGTCTCTTTCTGAGAGAAAGTGGGGGAGGGAGGAAGGAGAGAGAGAGAGAATGAATATTATTTTTAATGTCTATAGGGTTTCTCAGTGATCCATGTCATGGTTTTTCCCAAAGGTGCTTTTTCAGGAGGCAACTGGACTTTCTGGGTTTTTCTTTGAAGAAGTGAAATATTCAGTTGCTTCTTGAAAAAGCATATTTGGGGTTATTCTGTAATATTTATTCCATTATAGAGATAATCACACCCATTCATTCTAAATTTTTCTTGTTTAATCTTAAGTTATTAATATTAACAAATATTAATAACAGAGGAAGGAGAGTACCCTTTCAGTTCTAGGGTAAACTTAATGAACCAACTGCTTTGTATATAACAGGAGGAATTCTTGATGGTTTTCTGCAACAGGAAAATATGAGGATGTTCAATCAGTGGCACTTTAAGCAGAAACTATGGCATCAATGTCTCTACAGTGTAAGATTTGAAATAGCAACAGAAAAGACAATTATTAGTACCTATTAAGTGGAGTTTTACTGACGATGGTGGCAAAACAGCAGAACTGCACTTTAAGACTCCTTCCAGCTGTCTTGGTTCTTCAGAAATATAGCCACTCAATCACTCCAGATATTCAAGAAAAACCTTCATCTAAATGAACTTGAATGCACATGGGATCCAAAACGACATTTGCTGAAAAGCTTAAGAACTTTGTGAAAAAAAGTTGCAAGAACCTGGATCCAGAAATATAGAGAATGATAACATAAGGTTTTCTGGTAGTGTTCTATTTGTGGTTTTTCTCCCCTAAATATTGTACAGTATATATATACTGTTATATTCTTGGGGATAAAATAATTGCAGGTAGAAGTTGACCAGCTATTAAATCTTAGCCTATGAATGAGCAACTCAGCTTCTCCAGAGAAATTATCTACCAATTGTCCAGGATTAATTCTTGTTTAGAAGCTACCAATCACCATTAGTGTCACAGAATCTTTAGGCTCCATTGATTTGAGAATCTGTGTATAAATCCATTTTCAGCCATGCAAAAACCAGGTGACTTTAGATCAGTCAATCTCAACTGAACCTACTTCACAGTTGTTGTTTTATATCTTGAAATAAATAAGAGAAGATCCTCTATGGCAGGGGTCTCCAATCTTGGTCCCTTTAAGACTTGTGGACTTCAACTCCCAGAGTCCCTCAGCCAGCAAAGCTTTGCTGGCTGAGGGACTCTGGGAGTTGAAGTCCACAAGTCTTAAAGGGACCAAGGTTGGAGACTCCTGCTCTATGGCAATTTTCTAGGTGATCCAGGACTTTGATCCCACTATATTGTATTCTATTGGATTAACTACAGCCTTTCTTTTGAAAAATATGATCCAGCAATTTCTTCCAGCATTTCTTCCATTTCAATCTTTTTTTATTTATTCACACCGTCCGAAATAGGACATTTTTTGATCTTGGATTTTAGGTCATCTCTGGAATCTTGCACTATCTTCTTCTCTGGTCTCTTCTGTGGCAGTGTCTCTTTTGAAAATGCGGTTTTCATCTCTATCAACCTGAATTTTCAACTTTCCAAAGAGTTAAATTTGAATTCTACCGCAACCCTAATACGAAACTATCCATGGCTCCACCATAATTCCATGAGCGGCAAAGGTAAGATTTATAAACTAGCAATAGGTCTCAGTGTTGCTGCTTAATACTGGATGGTCTGAAGAGTTTTAGTAAGCAGCTGATCAAAGTAATGTGTCATTTTTCACACACATTTCACACCCTAACTAAGGAAGGCAGGAGTCCTGCTACCTTGTCTTCTTCCTGTATTCCCCCATCTAGAAGATCGTAGCTGCATTTTAGTCAGATAAGGTATAATAGCAGAATATTGAAAGCCAGAGCAGTTTATTTATTTATTTATTTATTTATTTATTTAAATTTTTATACCGCCCTTCTCCCGAAGGACTCAGGGCGGTGTACAGCCAAAGATAAAAACAATAAAGTATACAAAGTTAAAATATCAAGTTAAAATACATATTCAATAATGGCCGAATTAAAACTGTCAATTGACCAACCTAAAATACCCCATATAAAATTACAAAAAATTAAAATTTAAAAAAATTAAAAAATCAGGCCAGTCCCGCTTGGGTAAATAAGTAAATTTTTAATTCCCGGCAAAAGGTCTGAAGGTCAGATATTTGGCGCAAACCGGGGGGAAGTTCATTCCATAGGGTAGGTGCTCCAACAGAGAAGGTCCTTCCCCTGGGGGCCGCCAGCCGGCATTGCTTGGCGGACGGCACCCTGAGAAGACCCTCTCTGTGGGAGCGTACGGGTCGATGGGAGGAATAAGGTAACAGCAGGCGGTCCCGTAAGTACCCGGGCCCTAAGCCATGGAGCGCTTTGAAGGTGGTAACCAGAACCTTGAAGCGCACCCGAAAGACCACAGGTAGCCAGTGCAGACTGCGCAGGAGCGGTGTTACCCAGGAGCAACGTGGAGCTCCCTCAATCACCCGTGCAGCTGCATTCTGGACTAACTGGAGTCTCCGAGTGCACTTCAGGGTTAGCCCCATGTAGAGAGCATTGCAATAATCCAGACAAGAAGTGACGTGAGCAGTTTATCTTGTTTCCAAGGACTTTCAGCCTTCTTTGCCTAGGTAACAATTACATTTTTTAAATATCTCTATCAAGGTTCTCTCCCTTACATACAATTATGATTATGCCGATGTCTGATCAAGTTCTCCATGGTGAATTGGACAACTCAGGTTTTAATATTTTGGAGGTTATTTATTAATAGAATAACAGAATAAAACAGAATAACAGAATAAACAGAATAATGGAATAGCCACATAATAATGCAATAACAAGAGAAGAGTTGGAAGGGACAGTGGAAGTCTTCCAAGTCCAACCCCCTGATCAAGCAGGAGATCCTTCGTTCTAAGTTGCTTCTTTCCTCGATCAGTTTCCACCCATTGCTTCTTGTTCTACCCTCAAGTGCTTTGGAGACTAGAATAAGACCAGGTCATATATTAATTTTTGCTCCAAAAGGCGCATTAGGGCTTATTTTATGATTAGGTCTTATTTTGGGGAAAATACGGTACTGAAATGTGTCTGTCTGGTTGACGATCTTAACTGGGGCTTATTTTTGTGTTAGGGCTTATATTGCAAACATCCTGAAAACTCATGCTAGGGCTTATTTTCCAGTTGGGTGTTGTGTCTCGCTCGCTTTCCCCGCAGCCGGGTCCCTCTTATCTCCGGCCGAATGCTGAGGAATGTCCTGGCATGCCTCCAGGCCCCAGCCCTGGCACCATGCCCAGACAGGCCGAGCAAGACGAAGGGCCTGATGTGCCTCCAGCCCCCAGCCCTGGCTCCATGCCCAGGCAAATGGAGCAACTAGACCCCTCCCTCTCCCCTACAGCATGTGAGCCTGAGGAATGTGAATTGCCAACAGCTGGAGCCTGGAGAGATCCTCGCTTCAGGAGAATTGATAGGCGGCGTCAGCAAAAGGAAGGGAGGGGCAGGCCTAGATAAGTGCTGAGTCATGGAGCCACACCCCATGGCCTATATAAAGGATCTGCTTTCTGGCATTCTCTGAGTCAGGCAAAGTCTACCTTGGATTGCTGAAGTCACTTCCTGGTCTCCTGCCTGCCTTGAGAACTTTGCTAGGACTTTGACAGAGCTGCAGAGGCACGCCTGATATGGACTTCCCCGACCCAGCCGTCAGCGGAGGAGTGGGACACGACATTGGGTTTTATTTTAAGGGAAACAAAGTAGTAATAGGTAAAGTTTTCCTTGTCCGGTTGTGTCCGACTCTAGTGCATGGTGCTCATCTCAATTTCTTGGCTGAGGGAGCCAGGTTGTCATAAACATTTTCCATGGTCATGTGGCCAGCATGGCTATATGCCAAAGGGGCACGGAAATCTGTTACCTTTCCACTGAAGTGGTACCTATTAATCTACTTGCATTTGCATGCTTTTGAATTGCTAGGTGGACAAGAACTGGGAGAAGGAATGGTAGCTCATCCCATTGCACAGTTCTTGGGTCTTGAACCTGGCTGTCGGGTTTCCAGCTGAAAAGCTCAGCATCTTTAACCGCTGAGTCTCATGCAGTACACCCTGATCTTCTTTTAAGTAAACATAGCACACTAGAATACATACATAAATGATTGCTAAAATACATACAGTTATCTTTCTAGCTTTGCTGTTCTTTATGGGAAAGCTATATAAGGGAAACACAAATTCTTAATCCCAGGGCTCCCTTTAAAACACACGCATAGCCATCTACACAGTTTCTCCTAAGAAACTGTAAGACTAGCATTGTTCAGATTCCTCCATTCTTAGGTGCTCTCTGGAGACACACTGGCAAGTCTCACCATCAATATGTTTCAATGCAAAAGCAAATTCTGCTTTTTTTCCTGCTTTTTAAAAAAAAATTGGCATTGAAGTTGATGCAGACACTCCCTGGCCCCGTTTAAAAGTTCTGTTTTACTACAAAGAAGGGTTTTAGATCCTACCTTTTTACCCAGAATAGTAGCTTTTTAGCATTTTTTCAAGTTTGTTTTAATAGAGTTTTATATAGTTTAATTGTTTTAGAACGTTATATATAACATCTTCTCCTAAGCTGCCCAAAGCAACTACAATGAGATATAAAAGTAAAAGTTCCCCTTGCACATATAGCCGTTCCCAACTTTAGGGAGCAGTGCTCATCTCCGTTTCAAAGCCAAAGAGTCAGCGCTGTCCGAAGACATCTTCCTGGTCATGTTGGCGGCATGACTAAATGCCAGAGATGCATGGAAAGCTGTTACCTTCCCACCAAAGGTGGTTCCTATTTTTCTACTTGCATTTTTTTATGTGCTTTCGAACTGCTAGGCTGGTAAAAGCTGGGACAAGTAACGGGAGCTCACTCCGTTGCACAGCACTAGGGATTTGAACTGCTGACCTTTCAATTGACAAGCTCAGCATCTTAGCCATTGAGCCACTGGGTCCCTTACAATCAGATATATACAATGAGATATACAATGAGATATGTACACATATAAAGGAAAGAGGAGGGAGGGATGATGCTAAAGTCTTTCATTCTGTAGACTCCTCCTTCCCCCATTCTCTCTTCCCAGTACAATTCCTATATAGTAACTTAATTATTTGAAACTAGATATAAGTAAATTTAGTATAAAATGATATAAAAATAATATGAAAACATGAAACACTGAAACTATTGGTGGGAGTAAGAATGAACAATGTCACAATAAAACCTAGTTCAGTAAAAAGTTGAAACTCAAAGATAGAAATTACAATAAAAATCAGAAAGACTGAAGCTATTAAGTCAATGAGGCATAAAAGAGCAACAAGGAACCTGCTGTAGGGGCCATCATGCTTGCAACAGTCATGTTTCTTTTTATATCCATCACCAGTCTAATTGTTTTCACCCAAGCATTCTTACAGAACTGCAATGTGGAATGACTGAACTCCTAGCAAAAAATCTGGAAGTTTTCCCTCAAATTGGTGTCAGTAAGAAAGATTGGAATTATTGATGATAATGATCCTTTAAGAAGGATGCCCTAGAGGTTATATGCCAATCAGTTTTACATCTGTTCTGATCCAAGTAGTGGAAATGCTACTAAAATCTTAGTCCACAGAGAGCAAGCCATGGAGAAAGACAATCAACATAAATTCTGCAAAGGGAAATTACTTTTCAATAGTCTTCTAGAAGTTTTTGAGATTGTCAGTCTATGGATGGAGGTGGCCCTTTTCTCTGTTTTGATAAGGGTCTTCATTAAGTGCTCTTAGCAATCATGAAACATCCAATCGTTTTACGGATTGCTATTTGAATAGAAATGTAAAGAAAAGAGTGGGAATCAATTCTTCAACAAACAGGATTGGGACATTTCAATCTTGTCATACACGGTGGCTTAGTGGGTAAGACGCTGAGCTTGTCGATCGAAAGGTCGGCAGTTCAGTGGTTCGAATCCCTATGCTGCCATGTAACGGGGTGAGCTCCCGTTACTTGTCCCAGCTTCTGCCAACCTAGTAGTTCGAAAGCAAAAAATGCAAGTAGAAAAATAGGGATCACCTTTGGTGGGAAGATAACAGTGTTCCGTGCGCCTTTGGCATTTAGTCATGCCAGCCACATGACCACGGAGGCGTCTTTGGACAGCGCTGGCTCTTCGGCTTTAAAACAGAGATGAGCACCGCACCCTAGAGTTGGGAATGACTAGCATATATGAGCAAGGGGAACCTTTATCTTTACCTTATTCACTTAATTAGGAGACAAAACCTTCGAAAAGAAAATAGAAACCATCAGAAGTTGTGGGTGCTCCATCGCTGGAGGATTTTAAGAAGAAACTGGACAGCCACTTGTCTGGAATGGTATAGGGTCTCCTCATGTTTGAGCAGGAGGTTGGACTAGAAGACCTCCAAGGTCCCTTCCAACTCTGTTATTCTACTCTGTTCTAGTAACCACCAACACATCCACAAGCTTTTTAACTTACAACCAATGTAGTTCAATGAAAGTGTACCACAATTCTTCCCTTGTCTTGTTTTTGAAATTTTGTGATGGGCTAAATGACATTTTTATGACCATAAAAAACAGAATATACATATTCCTTAGGAACCATTCATGATGAAGTTTAAGACTTTCCAGTCACATAGTTATTGACGCTTTTCCAATAGAACATAAAAGTTATTACAGGGCAGGTATATGTTGGTTTTAAAGTATTACTAAAAGCTTGAAAATGTGAATTCTCCTCAAATCTCTGTTATCTATTGTGTGTCAGAATCTATTTTGATTCCACTGAGCATCTCAAAGTCTTATTCCTCATTTCAGAAAGTGGTTTTTTTTTTAAAAAAAATTAAAAAATCTTTTTCTAAATTGCATCTTATTTAAACAGCATCCTTCAGCCCTCAAAAGAGGCTACTGGGTTTTGTTTTCCATTATGATATGTCTAAGGCTACCTACGCTAGCCATCACTTTAAAAAAAAGTCCATAATTCAGTGCTCAAAAGACAAAAGATGTTGAAAAGTGTGGAATGCATCTATTTTCCTGAGAAATGAATATAAACCATTAAATGCAGGCAGCAAAAAAAAAATGAAAATGTATTTTCTGACTTCATGATGTTGTCGAGTGAAATGAAAATGGAAAAACAAATTCTGACAATTGAAATACTCTTTTGTTTTCTTTTTTTTTTAAAAAAAAAATCTCTGATCTTTGCAATCTAAATTCCATAACAAGAAAAACTTGCATTTTCTGAATGAATTATGCAAACAAGTTTAATCTGCATATGTTTTTTTCCTTTCCAGAATGTCCATGGTTTGTAGAAAGGAGCCTCTGAAGAGTTCACTGACTTTTTAAGCTCTTTCTACAGCCCTGAGGGCTGAATATATATTACCTGTTTTTAATTAAAGTTGGTCATATCTGTCAGTCATGGAGAATCTATAGAGCCTCCAGTTCCATAGACAATGAGCCACTGAAATGTCAGAGCAAATGGACTTTTTTTCTGTTTCTGTCTCCAAGCTCTCTATTGTAAAGATATCTGGATATGAAAGACGTCTAATGTAGTGGTAGTGAGTTATAGAGGGAAGGAGTAAAGAGAAACATCAACCTTGAGGAAGCAGTGCAGAAAGAATGTTCCTTAATTTCTTGCCAGCACTTATTAAATAGTAATGTAGAGAGTGCTTTAGTCTGGCAAGATACTGTATATTGGCAAACAGCAATAAAAAAACTGCTTTGAGCATTTACATGTGTCTTTCTTGGTTTCCTACGCCTGACACTAAAGACAAATATATTTACATTCATTATTTATTTATGTATTGGTGTTGACTAAATAAATGATTATTTATTATAGCAAGTAACTAGCTAACACCAATCTACAAAGCAATGTAAGATAAGCAGTAGAGCAATAAGATGGACTATATAACCCCTTCAAGTATTAACTTCAAATTTCTGTTAGGAATAAAGATAGCCAAGCTATGTTCTGAAAGTAAATATCTAGGAGGCCTTCAAATTGACTTGAACAATGGGTCCTATCCAACAAAATGAAATGTAATGTGGAAAAAAGCAAAGTTTTACTAGGAATAGAAAGTTTTACAGTCCTAGTGGATGATCACTTAAATATGAACCAACAGCAGCCAAAAAAGATTAATACAATCCTTGGCTGTATAAACAGAGGCATCCAATCAAAATCATGTGAAACATTAGTACCACTTTATAAAACTTTAGTAAGACCACACCTGGAATACTGCACACAGTTTTGGTCACCCCATTAAGAAAAAGGTATGTTTGAAAAAAGTGCAGAGAAGAGCAACCAGGAAGATTAAAGGCCTGGAGACTAAAACATATTGCAGGAATTGGGTATGGCTGGTCTAGCCAAAAATAAAATAAAAGACTAGAGGTGACATGAATCTATGACATGAGACTAGAGGTGACATGAATGCGCGAATCTAATCTAATCACTATAAATAAAAAATAGCAATAATATATTCAGGGTTGGTCCACTTGAGATTGTGATTTTATTCTATTCAAAATGACTGGCTTAGTTCAGTGCAATACTTGTTTTGCAGCTGTCTTTATGATACCTTTTTCAAATTTGGGTACTGTCCTCTTTGTAAACAAATTAGCAGTCTACGTGGACAGATTACATATCTAGAATCTCTAATCTATGCTCTCCAAGCAGAAATTAGGTACCCAATTCAGCCATTCCAGCTGCTGAGCCATCAGCCCCCTCTACCACAAAGATCCTGCAGGAAAAGGGCAGTATGGACAACCGTGGGATCTGGCAGGGTGAGAGCTGTGAACCATAAACACAAAGCTTTTACAGTGTCCCAGTATAACAGATATAGTGCCCTTGCTGACCTAAATAGGAACACTAAAGTGACAGATCAAGGTAGTTGTGATACTGATAACTCAAACAATCAAGGGATTATGGTTCAAGATGAAGAACTTACTTTGGAAAAGTGTGAACCTACTTTGGAAAAGTGTGTATCAAGTATTACAGATCGGTCACACAAGAAGAGCAAGGTATCCAAAAAGAGAAGCCACCTTCTGATTGGTGATTCAATTGTAAGGGATGTAAATTTAGGAAAGGATATGGAGGTTTTGAAAGACGCCAGGTGTCTACCTGGTGCTACTGCCACCAGAGACAAGAGGCGTATTCTTAAGATAGTCAAGAATGCCAGTAAGGATTCTGATGTTGATGCTATTATACACCTTGGCACAAATGATCTGTCCCAAAAGGATGTGCTTTCTGTGCAGAATGATTTCCAGAGCTTAGGGTATGAACTTAATAGCATAGGTTGTAGGCTTAACTTTTCAGAGGTTTTACCAGTACATAAGGAACAAAAGGTAAAGGCCAGCGTGTAGTGGAGTTTAATGTGTGGCTAAAGGAGTGGTGTAAAAGGAAGGCTTTGGTTTTATTAGTCATGATGTCTGCAACTGGTCCAATGAAAAATTGTACAAAGAGATGGATTGCATCCATCAAAGAAAGGGACTGAGTTACTTAGCAATACATTCACAGATTTTCTGGATAAACATTTAAACTGAACAGTGGGGACAGAGAATTAACTGATATAGAAAATTTCTGTCCCCAGCAATCGAAAACTAAAAGGGTTATCAGTGCATGTAACATAGATGTCTGTATGGGTAAGACTATCAACCATGCTATCAAGCAAAACCAAGCATTTAACAGTGAGTGCCATACCATGTGCACTAAACCAACAGGTGGCATGAAAGTAGGGGCAGTCAACACAGGTTATGTAGACAGTAAACACAAGATCAATCCAAATGGACTCAAATGTCTATACACCAATGCACAGAGTATGAGGAATAAACAGGGTGAATTAGAAATCCAAGTAAATGAGGGTAGATATGATATTGTTGCCATTACGGAAACTTGGTGGGATGAAACTGACAAATGGAACATACAGCTAGAGCGATATAAATTAATTAAAAGTAATAGACCAAATAAAAGACGAGGTGGAGTTGCACTATATATAAGAAATATCTACATCTCTACAGAAATAGAGCACAACAATGATGAAAATCATCTTGAATGTATTTGGGTCAATATAAAAGGGTGAAAACGATATTGCCATAGGTCTATACTATAGGCCACCCAACCAAACAGAGGAAGTAGATGAACTTTTGCTAGTCAGCTAACTAAGGTATGTAGGAAGCACATCACAGTAGTAATGGGGATTTTAACTACCCTGACATCAACTGGGAAACAAACTCTGCACCAAGTGGAAGATCCAACAGGTTCCTAACAAACCTAGCAGACAACTTTGTTTCCCAAAAATAGAGAAGGCGACAAGGGATCAGCCATATTGGACTTAATTCTCACTAACAGAGATGAAATGATAGAAGGTGTTGAAGCTACAGGAACCTTGGGGCAAGTGACCACGCAATATTGGAATTCAACATTAAGCAAATACAAGTAGTAGAACAAAGTCAAACTAGAGTCTTGGACTTTAAGAGCTAATTTCAATAAACTTAGAGATCTTGAGAAGGATTCAATGGATGAGAATCCTCAGGAAAAACAACTCAAGAAGCTTGGGAAATTTTGAAAAGTGAGATTATAAAAGCACAGTCTAACACAATACCAATGAAGAAGAAAAATAGTAGATCACAAAAGAAACCAGCATGGATGCATAAAGAACTATCTGACAAATTGAAAGACAAAAAGGACAAATATAAAAAGTGGAAAGAGGGGCAAATAACTAAGGCAGAATATCAGCAAATAGCCCGAGCCTGTAAAGATGAAGTGAGGAAAGCTAAGGCTCACAATGAACAAAGGCTAGCGACAAAAGTAAAAAATAATAAAAAAAGCTTCTTCCAACATGTTAAAAACAAGAAAAAAGTCAAGGAAACAATTGGCCCATTGCTGGGAGAAAGTGGCAAGAAGATGACAAGCAACAGGGAGAAAGCAGATCTACTTAACTCATATTTTGCATCTGTCTTTACACAAAAGGAAAAACAATCCAACCTATCAAAACAGCACTACAAAAACAGATTAGAAACACAAGTTAAAATAGGGAAGAAAATGGTAAGTGAACACCTGTCTACCCTAGATGAGTTCAAATCACCAGGACGGATGGATTACACCCCAAGGTTCTGAAGGAACTGGCAGGCGTGATCTCAGAACCACTGAACTATATCTTTCAAAGATCCTGGAGCACAGGGAGCTGCCAGAGGACTGGAAAAGAGCTGATGTAGTTCCCATCTTCAAAAAGGAAAAAACAGATCCAGGAAACTACAGACCTATCAGTCTGACCTCAATACCGGGGAAGATTCTGGAAAAGATAATCAAGCAACGAATCACCGAACACCTAGAAGCAAACAAAGTAATAACCAAAAGCCAACATGGGTTTGTCAAAACAGATCATGCCAGACTAATCTTATCGCATTCTTTGACAAAATGACAAAATTAGTAGACCAGAGGAATGCTGTTGATATAATTTACTTGGACTTCAGTAAAGCATTTGATAAAGTAGACCATAACCTACTACTAGATAAAGTAGAAAAATGTGGGTTAGACAGCACCACCACCAGATGGATTCGTAACTGGCTGACCAACCGCACTCAACGTGTAGTCCTCAAGCGGAACTACATCCACATGGAGGAAGTATGCAGTGGAGTACCCCAAGGCTCTGTTTTAGGCCCAGTACTCTTCAACATCTTCATCAATGACTAGGACGAGGGAATAGATGGCGAACTCATCAAATTTGCAGATGACACCAAGCTGGCAGGAATAGCCAACACTCCAGAAGATAGGCTCAAGTTACAGAAAGATCTTGACAGACTTGAACATTGGGCGCTATCTAACAAAATGAAATTCAACAGTGAAAAAAGTAAGGTTCTACATTTAGGCCAAAAAAACAAAATGCACCAGTACCGTATATGTGGTACCTTGCTCAATAGTAGTACCTGTGAGAGGGATCTTGGAGTCCTAGTGGATAACCATCTAGATATGAGCCAGCAGTGTGCAGCAGCTGTTAAAAAAGCCAACACAGTTCTGGGCTGCATAAACAGAGCGATAGAATCAAGATCACGTGAAGTGCTAGTACCACTTTATAATGCCTTGGTAAGGCCACACTTGGAATATTGCATCCAGTTTTGGTCGCCACGATGTAAAAAAGATGTTGAGACTCTAGAAAGAGTGCAGAGAAGAGCAACAAAGATGATTAGGGGACTGGAGGATAAAACATATGAAGAACGGTTGCAGGAACTGGGTATGTCTAGTTTAACAAAAGAAGGACTAGGGAGACATGATAGCAGTGTTCCAATATCTCAGGGGCTGCCACAGAGAAGTGGGAGTTGGGCTGTTCTCCAGAGCACCTGAGGGTAGAACAAGAAGCAATGGGTGGAAACTGATCAAGGAAAGAAGCAACTTAGAACTAAGGAGAAATTTCCTGACAGTTAGAACAATTAATAAGTGGAACGACTTGCCTTCAGAAGTTGTGAATGCTCCAACACTGGAAATTTTTAAGAAAATGTTGGATAACCATCTGACTGAGATGGTGTAGGGTTTCCTGCCTGGGCAGGGGGTTGGACTAGAAGGCCTCCAAGGTCCCTTCCAACTCTGATGTTATGTTCTGTTATGTTCTGTTATGATTGCAGTATTCCATTATTTGAGGAGCTGCCACAAAGAAGAGGGGGTCAACTTATTTTCCAAAGCACCAGAAGGCAAGAAAAGAACCAATGGATGGAAACTAATCAAGGAGAGAAGCAACCTGGAATTATGGAGGAACTTCCTAACAGTGAGAATCATTAACCAGTGGAACAGCTTCCCTCCAGAAGTTGTAGGTGCTTCATCACTGGAAGTTTTTAAGAAAAGACTGGACAGACACCTATCTGAAATGGTATAGGGTCACCTGTTTGAGCAGGAGGTTGGACTAGAAGACCTCCAAGATCCCTTCTAGCTCTATTCTGATTGACTATTTCTAGAGAATCAGGGAAGGGAAAGTATTTTATTTGGCAAAATGAAAATATTTACTACCTTCTTGCTTGAATTATTTTATTCCTGGATGCTGTGGTTTAAACTCAGTAACCAATTTCAGAAGGATACATAAACTTCAAGGGACTTGAAAATATGAGAACAAGACATTCAAAGGCATAAGTTGTTGTTGGTGGTTGGTTCATCGCTGGAGGTTTTTAAGAAGAGGGGGGATAGCCACTTGTCTGAAATGGTATTGGATCTCCTGCTTGAGCAGGGGGTTGAAATAGAATAGAATAGAATAGAATAGAACAGAACAGAACAGAACAGAACAGAACAGAACAGAATAGAATAGAATAGAATAGAATAGAATAGAATAGAATAGAATAGAATAGAATTTTTTATTGGCCAAGTGTGATTGGACAAGCAAGGAATTTGTCTTGGTGCATATGCTCTCAGTGTACATAAAAGAAAAGATACGTTCATCAAGAATTCTAAGGTACAACACTTAATGATAGTCATAGGGTACAAATAAGGTTCCTTCCAGCTCTATTCAGATTGATTGAAATCCATGCAAACAACTATATAAGCAGTTTTCACAGAAGCCTGAATGAAGTTGGGAGTCACTCAACAATTGCTCACTGTTCCACCATAATGGCATGAGTTGAAGCCATCCAAGCAAATACCAGTCTGTTCCTGCCCTGTCTTGAAACCAAAGTGCCAACTGGAATATTGTTATGTTTAGTTCCCGAACCCATGGCAATTAATACGTGGAGCAGGTCAAAAATTGTGTGGTTTACTCAGGCCTGTTAACAACCACTTTCGCAAGGTCTTTCGATTCCAGGCTGCTCCAATCCGAAAAGGTCCTAGAAGGCAGCATGATTTAGAGTGTTGTGCATCTGCTGTGTGTCATTAGAACTTATTCAGAGTTCAGGAGGACATATATGGCTGCCTTATGCTAATTTTGACTACATCTCTCTCTCTCTCTCTCTCTGTGTGTGTGTGTATGTATATGTGTATGTATATGTATATGTATATGTATATGTATGTGTATGTGTATGTGTATGTGTATATGTATAAGGTAAAGGTTCCCCTCGCACATACGTGCTAATCATTCCCAACTCTAGGGTGCGGTGCTCATCTTCATTTCAAAGCTGAAGAGCCAGCGCTGTCCGAAGACGTCTCCGTGGTCATGTGGCCAGCATGACTCAATGGCAAAGGCGCACGGAACGCTGTTACCTTCCCACCAATGGTGGTTCCTATTTTTCTACTTGCATTTTTTTACGTGCTTTCGAACTGCTAAGTTGGCAGAAGCTGGGACAAGTAACGGGAGCTCACCCTGTTATGCCGCACTAGGGATTTGAACCGTCGAACTGCCGACCTTTCTGATCGACAAGCTCAGCGTCTTAGCCACTGAGACACCATGTCCCTTATGTATATGTATACACTTACATACACACACAAACACAAACACAAACACACACACATACACACACACCCCTTGCTTGCTGTAAGCAAGCTTGATTGCTATGAATTTCTTCATTTCTTCATCCCTCTTGTCTAACAACCCTTCCTTCCATTTTATTGTGTTTTTCTCTTCCATTGTTTCTTCTTTTGGAATGAGCACAGAAACAAAATTATTCAAGGTATTAAAGATTTTCAGTTTGACAGGCAAGCAGTGCGACATCATGCCATTAGCTAAAAATGCAATGCACTAAATATCCCATTTGTGTAAATTTTAAGTGCAGCATTGTGGCTTTCACCTTTTCGGGGAGAGTTGGGGGGAATAAGAAACATCGAGATAGTTTCTCACTTACCAAATTACTCAGAAATAACTTCAACTAAATCTGCTTTTCTCCAAATCCATCCCTCTGATTTTATGAACTTGGCTACAGTAGTGGTTTTCTACAGACTCATAATAGCCATTATACCTAATCCAACTTTTTGAATGTTCTCCCTCAAACCATGCTGCTCATTATTTTTTGAGGAAGGGAAGAAATAGCTCTGGAAATGGTGTTTATATCTTGAAAAAGTACTTTTAAACTAAAAGTGCCACATTTTAAAGTCTGTAAGTAACATTAGTGCAGTTACTTTTCTCCACACCTGTTCTTAAGAGAAATGAAATAAATTAAACAGTTCAGGCAATTTTTAAAAATGTACTTGAACTGTAGTGGAATAAACTATAATTTTTACACTAAGTGAAGTCAGTTTCCATTCATTCCTTAATATATTTTTTAAAAAACTCCTCTCGCCAATTCTAGTTTTTCGCAATGAATTAATGTGCTATAGAATAAAATTAGGAAATTAAAATGGATTGACTTGACTATAGTACAGTAGAGAGTAGACATGAGAATAAAAAAGAACAGCAGAAGCCATAACTCTTAAATAAATAAAAGCTTTTTCACTTAATGGGAGAAGTAGTCAGTAAAAGATGATAGAAGATAATAGCACAAATGGTTTCCAATCTGTAGCCTGCCAGATATTGTAGGGCTTACTTTTCCAATCTCATGTTATCTGGGGACCATAGACATTATTATCCTATCTAGTAGATGAAGTTATTTCAAGAACCCTAGTAGGTAAGGAATCCTGTGGGACATCAAGCTCCTTGAAACAAAGAAAATAATGAAGGAAGCAAAGGAATATTAATGTAAGGATAGGATTACGAAGGAGAGACATCTTGCTCTTTTATTCATTAAGACAAAAATCTGTGCATCTCTTCTTCACAGGCTTTTTGCAAGCTGGACTGAATCATTCTTTTATAAGATAAAACCCTGCAAATCCCCTTTGCCAGCTGACAATGACATTCCCAGAATGGGGATTCTCTAGATGGCTTCAACCAATTAGTTAGAACATCCAAGTTCTACTGATCTTGATACGCCAAGACCATCGTTGGTGGATTACAAGGCCAAAAAGAACAGCTTCCCCCTTTTCCTCCTGCTAAGCTTTAAGGCCTTTCCAAACCTTAAGATAAGCATCCAACAGCAGCAAAAAGCCAAGGAAGCAAAGTTCTCATAGTATAAAATAGAATAACAGAATTGGAAGGGATCTTAGAGGTCTTCTAGTCCAACCCCCTGCTTAGGCAGGAAACCCTATACCACTTCAGAGAAATGGTTATCCAATCTCTTCTTAAAAACTAAATGTTGGAGCATTTACAACTTCTGGAGGCAAGTTGTTCCACTGATTAATTGTTCTAGCTGTCAGGAATTTTCTCCTTAGTTCTTTTGATTCTGTCCTTGATTAGTTTCCATCCATTGCTTTTTGTCCCGTCTTCAGGTGCTTTGGAGAATAGCTTGACTCCCTCTTCTTTGTGGCAGCCCCTGAGATACTGGAACACTGCTATCATGTCACCCCTAGTCCTTCTTTTTATTAAACTAGACATACCCAGTTCCTGCAACTGTTCTTTATATGTTTTAGCCTACAGTCCTCTAATCATCTTTGTTGCTCTTCTCTGCACTCTTTCTAGAGTCTCCGCATCTTTTTTATATCATGGCGACCAAAACTGGATGCAGTATTCCAAATGTGGCCCTACCAAGGCATTATAAAGTGGTATTAACACTTCATGTGATCTCTTAAACACTGTGCTCTTAATTAGTGTCCTCTTAAAGACTGTCATGTGAACAGCCATAGCAATAGTACTTAGACTTACATACCACCCTCTGACCCATTTAAATATGTCAGCCTATTGCCCCCCCCCAACAATCTAGGCCCTTATTTTACTGACCTCAGAAGGATGGAAGGCTGAGTCAACTTTGAGCAGGTCAGGATCAAACTCCTGGCTATGGGCAAACATAGCCTGCAGTACTGCATTCTAACCACTGCACCACCAGGGTTCCTGGAAGAAGTTCGATCACACAATTCTAGCAACTAAACAAGCATTGTAGTTATCATAAATTGATGAGTACTCTAAAGAAAGGTCTCTTGCTTCTTCAATACATTCCCTAACTTGAGACACCCTTAAGAAATAAAGTTAAATGCCCGTTTGTTCCCCATGAGCCATAGTGGGTGCAGTGGTTAGAATGAAGTACTGCAGGCTACTTCTGCTGACTGCTGGCTGCCTGCAATTTGGCAGTTCAAATCTCACTATGCTCAAGTTCGACTCAGGCTTTTTTTCAGTGTCATCGTAACTTCCAACAACCACTAAATGAACTGTTATAATTCGAGGACCACCTGTACAAGGAAAAGCCATGATAATATTTTGACACTGAGGTGTGATATTCCTGCCATTTTGGGACATTCATCATCTCATGGTATCTGTTTGAAAGCATGAGTTTCACCTTGTATAAGCCTTTAATTAATTCTTTTTAAAAAATAAATAAATAAATAAATACATTTTCTCTTTATAATCAATCTGGTCTAGATGATTCAATGAAATATTGTTAGAAATAGATGTGTTATGTCAGCATGGGAAATAACTGCATTCCATTTGTATTTCAAATAATTGCATTCCATTTGTATTCAGACACTGGTAATCTATAGTCAAACTAAAACACAATTATACACTGATGAGCACACATTTTGGAATTTTGCAAGTCAAAAGATCTATGGAATGTTTTTCTGTTCCCCCCAAAAATGATAAAAAGTTTCTATTGAAGAAAGATTGTTGGTCAAACAGAATTACATTACAGAATATTGATTAAAAAAGAGGGGATGGTAGAACTGGAAAATACACACATGCGGAAATATTCATGCACAAACATATTCAATTGTACATTTTTAGAAAAAAAATGCAATGTGTGTAAAATCAAATAATTTGTATTCAAAAAGGAAAAGGAAAAACTAGATCACCTTAAATCATACAGCATATTAGCCAAAATCATTATAAAATTGTACAAAGCAATACTATATATCTATAATATTGTTGTCATGCCCCCGTCGGAGTCTGAATCTGCAGCAGAAGATGAGCTGGAACAAGAACTGACAACGAGTAAGAGGGCAGCTTTGTTGGCCTTGGAGGAAACTGGAGAAGGGCATAGTCAATCTAGGCTAGGCTGCTTGGAATTAGTAAGGCCTACAGGCAGGAAGGAGAGACAGAGTTCAGACGAGGAGCAAGAATCACCCCCTCCTGATGCAAGGGCTAGGAGAGTGCGGAGAAGGTGGGATCAATGTAGGCAGAGAAGGCTACTTGTGAGGAGAGTGCCCCGCCCAGCTTCACCAGGAGCACCTGGGGAATGAGACTTAAGGAGACACTGTGGGGAGAGAACAAACACTGAGTTCCTGAAGTGTTGTGTGCCGACATTTGAACTTGCCAAAAGTCCTTGCAGTCCTTGTTAGCATTCTGGATTAATTAATTATTATTTATTTATTTATTTATTTATTTATTTATTTATTTATTTATTTATTTATTTATTTATTTATTTATTATTCGTACTTTTATAC
The DNA here is from genome assembly GCF_028640845.1 of Ahaetulla prasina. Lineage (NCBI taxonomy): Eukaryota > Metazoa > Chordata > Lepidosauria > Squamata > Colubridae > Ahaetulla > Ahaetulla prasina. Next base: position 126,394,274 of record NC_080543.1, read on the forward strand.
CGCCCTATCTCCCTAGGGACTCAGGGCGGTTATCAATCCACAATGTGCGAGAGGCATGCGCAGATGATACATAGCGCATTACTGTGGAACTGGTGGGCAGTTAGAAAATTTTACTACTAACAGAGTAGGCGGTAGGTATATATATATAAGAATATACTTATTCTTTCATCATGGAAGGGGGTTAAAGCTATGAATAAATTTTAAAAAAACCATTAAAAATATCCTCTTAACCCATTCAATAATGTGCCATATTACAATCCACGTTTCCAAAAAAAATGCTTTTTTTCCCTCCCTTGATTTCCCATTACTGTAGCAGGACGTATGATGAAGCTGATTTCTATTCTGAGCTCTCAAAATTGCTTTATAAACTACCAGGTTACTTATTACCTGTCATTTTCCTTTTGATCCAAGTGCTTTGCCCATTTCACAATTTGACAGATAAGGGATCATGCTGGCACGGTGCATACATGCTCTGTCCAATGTTATTATTGCTTCTGCCATTTCAGGTAACCCTGTATTGTCCTGCAAAATGCAACACATGCATGCTCCTTTATTCTAGGAGTGTGCTAAATGAGAGACACTTCAGAGCCCAGGAAATGTAGTTTGCAATTCAAATGACTGGTCCCTGAAGAGAGTTGACTAAACAATGACAGATTAAAAATGTAACGTTTGGTAAAAACCAGCGTAGGAGTTTCTTAGACCACGTCTACTGAAATGGGTGGATCGTAACGTTAATTATGATGTTTAACAGGGCTGTGCAAGACTCACCAAGATGCGTCATAGGTTCAGGAAATGCCATGAGGACTACTGTTGTTAGACTCGTTGTTATTCTCTTAGTTTTTTTATTGTCTCTTTCGAATGGTGCATAAATGTGGTCTACCTCTATTTGTTTGTTGATGGCTGATGGCTGATATGTCTGAGTGCCACACTTACAGGAATTCACTAGAATATCTGGATTTTTACTTGGTCTAGGGCAGTATTGGTGAACCTATTTGGCATGAATGCTGAAATGGGAGCACATTTATTATTATTATTATTATTATTTAAATTTTTATACCGCCCTTCTCCCGAAGGACTCAGGGCGGTTTACAGCCAGATAAAATAAACAGTCCTATTACAAAATAAATACTATTAAAATACCACTAAAAAACTTATTCAATTTGGCCGCAATTAAAATTTAGCAAATAATAAAACCCATTAAAAAACCCATTAAAAACCCATCAATAAAACCCATTAAAAACCCATAAAAAACTAACCCAGTCCAGCGCAAATAAATAAATGAGTTTTGAGCTCGCGGCGAAAGGTTCGGAGGTCCGGAAGTTGACGAAGTCCTGGGGGGAGTTCGTTCCAGAGGGCGGGAGCCCCCACAGAGAAGGCCCTTCCCCTGGGTGTCGCCAGACGACACTGTCGCGCCGACGGCACCCCAAGGAGTCCCTCTCTGTGAGAGCGCACGGGTCGGTGAGAGGTATTCGGTAGCAGCAGGCGGTCCCGTAAGTAAGCTTGCGGAGCACCGCAAACTGGAAGAGCAGCTCTCCAGGAAGTTGAGCTTCTGGTTTCCAGCATGCGCATGCGCGCCGGCCACCTGGTCTTCCAGTTTCTAGAGTGCATGTATGCCGGGGAGCTGCTCTTCCAGTTTCTGGCGCTCCTGTGCATGCAAAGACCAGCTGGCTGGTGGGCATGTGCACATGCATATGCCCACCGGCCAGCTGGTCTTCGCATGCATGGGAATGCCAGAAACTGAACGGAACCCAGAAGAGAAACAGGTTGGCATAGCCAGAGAGATGGCTCTGCATGCTACTTCCAGCACATGTGCCATAGGTTCGCCATCATGGGCCTAGGGCAGTGATGGCTAACCTTTTTGCCATCGCGTGCCAGGAGGGGTGGGTGGAGGGGTCATGTGCACATGTGCCCACACCCCTAATTCTATGCGTCCTGCCCCCGCACATGTGTGCGTGACTCCCCCCTGCTCCTGGCACACGATGGCCCGGTAGGCCCGTTTTCTCTTTCACCTGGCTCCAGAGCCTCTCTATGAGTCTTGGGAGGGTAAAAACTGCCTCCAGAGGCCATAAACAGTCCGTTTACCAACTTCTGATTGGACAGGAAGTGACTTTTTTGCTGTCCCCAGCCTCCAGAGACTCTAGAACCTGGGGACAGCGAAAACGTCACTTGGTGTCGAACCGGAAGTTGGTAAATGGGCCATTTCTGGCCTCTGGAGGGCCTCGGGTTGGGGGAGGCAGTTTTTGCCCTCCCAAGACTCATAGAGAGGCTCTGGAGCCAGGTGTAAGAGAAAAACAGGCCTTCCCCACCCACCACCAGGCCCTCTGGAGGCAGTAAACAGCCTGTTTCGTTCTGGTGGGTCCAGAAGACCTGAAAATCAGCATGCAGGAACTGAGCTCATGTGACCACTGATATGGCTACACATGCCACCTGTGGCACACATGCCATATGTTCCCCATCATGGGTCTAGGGTGTTCACAGTTTTCCAGCCTCTCATGCGTTGTGAGATTAAGGAGTTTCCATCCATCATGTCTCCTGATTTCTAGTTGGTGATCATGGATCTGCTCTGCTAGTCTTCTCTGCCTGTTTTTGTCCTACCTAGTGGCTGTTATAAACTTTACAGAGAATGATGTAGAAACTCCTGTTTCTTTTTCTTGCACGATTGAATCATTCGGTTTACTTTAGGTTTTTTTGGAGGGCTTCACTTGGTTCGTGTGCTAACAACCAAGCTCAGAGAGCATCAAGGATTCCACAGTTAATTCCTCTTGAGTACCATATATTTTCAATAATTTGTATCTATTAAGACCCCAAGAATGATAGACTTCCCATTTGTAAAAAATAGTTATAAGACTAATGTTGCTGCACAGGTAGGAGAACTCTATCCTTGAGGGTCTGTGGCTGGAGTTGCTTCTTTGTCAATGTTTAAAGTACTTCTCCTTCCACAAAAAAAGGTAAGAAAGATTTATATGATTTGAAGATAAACCTTTTGAAACAATTGGGCCAAATAGTTTTGAGATATTTTATTTATGATACAATTTCCCAGGTGCACCCTTTCTTTTTCTCACTCTTCTTTTGATTTTAAGGCTGCTTCACTTTATTAATACATCTATACACGTGTAATGTGTTTTTCTGTCAGTTACTTTAATATAATAAAGTAGCTGTTTAAACTAAGGAGGGGAACGTTAACTGCTGCACCCAGAACATTGGATTACAATGTAAAATCTTTTTTTCAGTGAATGGAGATATGTGCTTTAGCAACGTTCTCTCTCTTCCATCATTTATTTTGATGTATATTTCATTTACACCCCTCTGAATTTGTAACCTGCTGTTTTAATTCCACCAACACTCTAGTAAAAAAATCATTGCAGGAAATTCTTCCAAGTTACACGGCTACAAAGAAAAACTCAGTTTAAATAGGAAAGAAAGGAAGGAAGGAGGGAGGGAGTGAGGGAGTGAGGAAGGGAAGGCAGGCAGGCAGGCAGGCAGGCAGGAAAGGAAGGAAGGAAGGAAGGAAGGAAGGAAGGAAGGAAGGAAGGAAGGAAGGAAGGAAGAAAGGACAGACTTAACTGATAGAGCCAGATGATGGTTAAGATATCAGACTAGAAACTAGGAGACCATGAGTTTTGCTCCTGCCTTGGGCATGAAGCCAAAAGGGTGGCCTTGGGCCAGTCACTGTTTCTCAGTCCTAGGAATGAAGCAATGGCAAAGCACTTCTGAAAAACCTTACCAAAAAACTGGGACAACTTGTTCAGGAGTCAAAAATGACTCAAAGGAGCCTCCTTCCCTCTGTAGGAAGTTAGCACCCACCCCTCTCCTAGGGAAATATTTTAGGAAATATTAAAAAGGTGAGAATATCTCCCCTAAAAGGGAGGCAGAAACTCAGCCCCCCCGCCCCTTTGTCACTGGGCCATTAAGGCCTGGGCTAGTCTATTCTACACAACAAAGATCTACGTCTTTCAGACAGAGCTATAATAGGAATCCCAAAGCTCTTTCATTACATCATCACCCAGCAAGAGTCCACCAAGCCTGGGCCTTAGGACAGCCTACAGAGTTGGCCCTGCATGGCCCCATTGGAGTCTGACCAATCAAAATACAAACTCAAATTCAAAAGCCCAGGTAGGGCTTAAAACCGGGGGAATCTCAGCATCTCTGCCCATTTTCCCCCCCAGGACCTCAATCCATGGAGTCTGGTCCAGGGGTGAAATGCTCCCGGTTCGGACCGGATCGCCTGATCCAGTAGCGATGGCGGCAGGTGATTCGGAGAACCAGTAGCAAAAATCCCTCCCCACCCATGCCTACCTGAACCGCACGATCATTAGAGGGTTTTTTTTTTAAAAAAAAACTTTTGAAAGCATTTTTTCTTCGGCCAAAAAAAATGCTTTTAAAAGTAAAGAAAAAAAAGCCTGTGATGGGATCATCAGAGCCTTTTAAAAACATTTTTTCTACAACCTCTTGGGCCGAAGAGGTTGTAAACAAATGCTTTTAAAAGGCTCTGACAATCCCAGCTGAGTTGCCTGATCATCAGAGGCTTTTTTTTTCCTTTTAAAGGCAAAAAAAATGCTTTTAAAAGAAAACAAAAGCCTTTGAAGATCAGGGAACAGCTGGAATTGCCAGAGCCCTTTAAAAGCATTTTTTAAAGAAAAAATGCTTTTAAAAGTAAAAAAAAGTTGGCCACGCCCACCCAGTCACATTACCCACCACCAAGGCACGCCCACAGAAGCAGTAGTAGCAAATTTTACATTTCACCACTGGTCTTGTCCACTACTAAAAACCATCTTTCCAAGCAGTTTCCATGTTTCTAGTGTCTTTCCTCCCCACTTGGAACTGAACCCAGATGGACATTTTTTCCAACACCCCCACCCCACCCCACCCCACCCCCCCAAAAAAGAGAGAGAGACTTAAATAAGTTGGGCTTCTTGTGAACGCATGGATAAAGCTTGATCATGTCAGCAATGCTTGCCTTGTCTTCTTCCAGAATTTTATTTTAGTTTTCTTCTGACCTCCCAGTCGAAGTATTTCTCTCAGGTGTTTGAGGAGCCTCCCATTCCAGTACTAAACAGTTGAAATCCTGCTTTACATATTCAGTATCAACTAAGGAGAGCTACTAGCTAGCACCGCTTTGTATTCCGTTGTAAATGCACACAGAATGGCAATAATTTGAGCACTAAAACGTACTCAGGTGAGCATGAAATTAATGAGATTACTTCTGACTAAGTATTGGGAGTTGACACAATAAATTTAATCTGCAGGATGAAGTAATTTAATTTATGCTTTATGAATTCTTGAGGCCCGTGTGGATGTGCCATTCTGTTGGGTGGGCAAGACAAGCCTTCCCCATTTGCAACGAGTCTTTTAAACATCTCCTGACATTATTTTATTTTTTTAAAAAAAAGGAGAGATTCTTATATGCGAGCAGACTGTAAAAAGAGACAATTCAGCTTCATATTAGCTTATAGAGATTGCGTTATAAGGCTTTCTTCAAAACCCTAAAGTTAAAAATGAAAGCACGACATAGGTGTATGATTGTCAACTTCTTTTTTATTATGGCAAATTGTGCTCTGAACGTGAGGATTTTTATTACGATCACTGACCAGAATTACAAACAAAAACACATTAAAAATAAAGAAAAAAAATAAAGCAAAAAGAAAAGGAGATAAAATATTACAATTGTTGGTGGGTCCATCAGTATATCATAAATGTTTTCCTACTTTTACAGGCAATATAAATTTTTTTACTATGTTCGGAAAGACTGAATAGTGGCCAAACTTGTGGTATTTATATCCTCTCTTGGCTTTGAACTTGAGCTTCCTGTTCCTGTGGTAAGGGCATGTAATCTATTGGTTGCTGTCAGACTCCCATGGGGCTCTGCAGGGATCATGTTTGTCTTGAAGCCAAGTTTGGTTGAATCTTGGAGGGTGATGATGTCATGAAGAGGGTTGTGTTCTGTGGGGAATTCATATTGTGTTTTAATGGCTTTGTCCTGGTTTGGACTTTGAGTGAGGATTTTGAGTCCTACCATTCTACCTTTGTTCAAAATATCCTGTCTTGAATGGATTACAAAATCTGCATTTCTAAAAGCTGCCCCCTTTATTTCTACTTGAGGTAGAGAGCCGAGGCTCTGAGTTTCGGTCTTTAGAATTATGTTTTCTCCTTTAGGGAAAATATAATCTTATGTAGCTTCTTCTCCAGGAGCACTACACTGCTAACCAGAGCTTATAAAACATTTGCTAGACCAATTCTTGAATACAGCTCGCCTGTCTGGAACCCATACCGCATTTCGGACATTAATACAATTGAGCATGTCCAAAAATATTTTACAAGAAGAGTTCTCCACTCCTCTGAATACAATAAAATACCTTATGCCACCAGACTTGAAATCCTAGGTTTAGAAAACTTAGAGCTCCTCCTCCTTCGACAGGACCTGTATTTAACTCATAGAATTATCTATTGCAATGTCCTTCCTGTTGAAGACTACTTCAGCTTCAATCACAACAAAACAAGAGCAAACAATAGATTTAAACTTAATGTTAACTGCTTCAATCTTGATTGCAGAAAATATGACTTCTGTAACAGAGTTATTAATGCTTGGAACACACTACCTGACTCTGTGGTCTCTTCTCAAAATCCCCAAAGCTTTAACCAAAAACTCTGTACTATTGACCTCACCCCATTCCTAAGAGGTCTGTAAGGGGCGTGCATAAGAGCACAAAAGTGCCTACTGTTCCTGTCCTATTGTTTCCTTTCATTATATCCAATTAATATAGTTATTACATACTTATGCTCATATATATGCTTATATATTATATAGTTATTTTCATGCTTATGCTTATATATACTGTTGTGACAAATAAATAAATAAATAAATAAATAAATAAATAATACCCTGCCTTTTTAATATTTCCTAAAATATTTCATTCTTCTACCCTATTTCCCCTAAAATAAGACATGCCCTGATAATAAGCCCAATCGGGTTTTGAGCGCATGCGTTAAAATAAGCCCTCCCTGAAAATAAGGCCCCCCCAAAAATATTTAAATGCATGCATAGCCAGTTCCCGCCAGTTCCTCTGGTTAGGTTTAGGGAGACAGAGCTGGAAATCAGGTAAGATGGCAAAAGGAGCCCCGTCTTGCTCCACACACCCCAAAATAATAAGAAATCCCTGAAAATAAGGCCAAGCACTTATATTGGGGTTCAAAAAATATAAGACAGGGTCTTATTTTGGGGGGAAATATAGTAAGAGGGGTGGGTGCTAACTTTCCACAGGAGGAAACCACTGTATTTGAAATAATGCAAAATGTTGTGAATTTTTGTATTTTTAAGTAGCATGATGTCATTTCACCACCTATTCACTACTTGAAGATGCGGGGAAACCATCGGGGAAGAGAGGCCTCCAAACTTCTGAGGCAGTGTGACAACACAATGACTGAACAAAGGAATCAACATAAAATAACACCAACTTTGATACAACCTGTTTTCTCTACTCTAATACTTTAGGATATCCATAACAACATCCCCAATATTTTGGGCAATTGAGTATGTCAGAAAGCATATTCTGGCAGGTCAAGGAAACCTTTCCCATAGAGAAGATCTGGGGAACTTGTCTAATCACAAGATTGCTGAACGGGAAGTGAGGTCAGTCACAAGAATATCATTTTTTTAAAGAAAATAAATTGAATCCCTGCCAGGGTTTCTAAACTTCTGGTGACCTGCCTATACATTCCCAGATTGATTTTCTCTGGCAAGTACACACCTTTACCAACAAAGCCCTATTTTTACAATTATTAACTTAAATTTTTTTTCACAGCATGTTAAAGACCCACTGTAAAAGCCAACTACACTATTGGAAATAAAACTAATCTGGGATGTTATCCAATATATTTTGATTAAAGTTAGTATGTGTCTCTCTGTGCATGTGTCTGTAGCTAGATAGATGGATAGCTAGATAGCTGGATAGACAGACAGATAGACAGACAGATATAGATAGGTAGATAGATATAAATAGATAGATGTAGATAGATAGTGTAGATAGTTAAAATAGGGAAGAAAATGGTAAGTGAACACCTGTCTACCCTAGACGAGTTCAAATCACCAGGACCGGATGGATTACACCCCAAGGTTCTGAAGGAACTGGCAGACATGATTTCAGAACCACTGAACTATATCTTTCAAAGATCCTGGAGCATAGGGGAGCTGCCAGAGGACTGGAAAAGAGCTGATGTAGTTCCCTTCTTCAAAAAAGGAAAAAAAAACAGACCCAGGAAACTACAGACCTATCAGCCTGACCTCAATACCGGGGAAGATTCTGGAAAAGATAATCAAGCAACGAATCACTGAACACCTAGAAGCAAACAAAGTAATAACCAAAAGCCAACATGGGTTTGTCAAAAACAGATCATGCCAGACTAATCTTATCACATTCTTTGACAAAATGACAAAATTAGTAGACCAGAGGAATGCTGTCGATATAATTTACTTGGACTTCAGTAAAGCATCTGATAAAGTAGACCATAACCTACTACTAGATAAAGTAGAAAAATGTGGGTTAGACAGTACCACCACCAGATGGATTCGTAACTGGCTGACCAACTGCACTCAACGTGTAGTCCTCAACAGAACTACATCCACATGGAAGGAAGTATGCAGTGGAGTACCCCAAGGCTCGATTTTAGGCCCAGTACTCTTCAACATCTTCATCAATGACTTGGACAAGGGGATAGATGGGGAACTCATCAAATTTGCAGATGATACCAAGCTGGCAGGAATAGCCAACACTCCAGAAGATAGGCTCAAGTTACAGAAAGATCTTGAAAGACTTGAACATTGGGCGCTATCTAACAAAATGAAATTCAACAGTGAAAAAAGTAAGGTTCTACATTTAGGCCAAAAAAACAAAATGCACCGGTACCGTATATGTGGTACCTTGCTCAATATTAGTACCTGTGAGAGGGATCTTGGAGTCCCAATGGATAACCATTTAGATATGAGCCAGCAGTGTGCAGCAGCTGCGAAAAAAAACAACACAGTTCTGGGCTGCATAAACAGAGGGATAGAATCAAGATCACGTGAAGTGTTAGTACCACTTTATAATGCCTTGGTAAAGCCACACTTGGAATATTGCATCCAGTTTTGGTCGCCACGATGTAAAAAAGATGTTGAGACTCTAGAAAGAGTGCAGAGAAGAGCAACAAAGATGATTAGGGGACTGGATGCTAAAACATATGAAGAACAGTTGCAGGAACTGGGTATGTCAGGTTTAATAAAAAGAAGGACTAGGGGAGACATGATAGCAGTGTTCCAATATCTCAGGGGCTGCCACAAAGAAGAGGCAGTTGGGCTGTTCTCCAAAGCACCTGAGGGTAGAACAAGAAGCAATGGGTGGAAACTGATCAAGGAAAGAAGCAACTTAGAACTAAGGAGAAATTTCCTGACAGTTAGAACAATTAATAAGTGGAACAACTTGCCTGTAGAAGTTGTGAATGCTCCGACACTGGAAATTTTTAAGAAAATGTTGGATAACCATCTGACTGAGATGGTGTAGGGTTTCCTGCCTGGGCAGGGGGTTGGACTAGAAGGCCTCCAAGGTCCCTTCCAACTCTGTTGTTATGTTATGTTATGTTAGATAGATAGATAGATAGATAGATAGATAGATAGATAGATAGATAGATAGATAGATAGACAGACAGACAGACAGACAGACAGACAGACAGACAGACAGACAGACAGACAGACAGACAGACAGACAGACAGAACTTCATTGGTGTTAAAGGTTGTATCCATGGCAGCAATACCAAATAACAACCCAAAATGACATGAATTTAATAACTTTATGCCACTGTTGTGCAAATGAGGTATTTATGTAATGGTGTTGTGATGCTTGAAAGAAGTAGGTTGATTACATCCTTTGCTTACTGATCTCACAACATGTCTCCTCATTTCCTGCCTTGTTCCCCCTGCAGATATAACCATTTTTTCTCATTGGGAACATCATTGGGTCCTCTTGGAACTCCTCAGCTCAATCTGCTAAAGATTCCGCAAAAGTACAGCTGATTTCTAGCTATACAAAATGAGACATCAGGGGCATTAAGAAACTAAATTTGTCGAGTTGAATGTAGCTAGGTTTCCATTTTTCCACTTTTGATATGCACGCGTTCTGCATTATGCACAGTGTTGGCAAGTGAGTTTCACAGATGTCATACATTTTCATGCACGCTTTCTCTGAGAAATGCATTTTGGAAAATATGCTTTTATTTATTGCTTCACTATTATTATTATTGTTGTTGTTGTTGTTGTGCAGCTACTGAAATAAAACTGAGGTCTAATTTGTACAGAGTAAAGATAAGAAAGCTTTAATGGCTCCATAGTCTTCTTATCCATGATCTCTCCTGGTTACCTACACAGGTATGTAGAAATAAAATGCTACAAAAATAAAGCATGTGAGTTAACGAGAAGAGATCTTTCTCTCTCTTTATTTTTCTTCCCCTCACCAAATATTGCAGAATGAAAAGAAAAGTTTAGAGAAACTTTTGTGGAAGACTCGAATTCTGCTCAATGGAGGGTACGTTTTGCAGGCTAAGTAGAATAGAAATAGAAATAGAAATAGAATAGAATAGAATCGAATCGAATCGAATAGAATAGAATAGAATAGAATAGAATAGAATAGAATAGAATAGAATAGAATAGAATAGAATAGAATAGAATAGAATAGAATAGAATAGAATAGAATAGAATAACAGAGTTGGAAGGTACCTTGGAGGTCTTCTAGTCCAACCCCCTGCTTAGGCAGGAAACCCTACACTACTTCAGACAAATGGTTATCCAATATCTTCTTAAAAACTTCCAGTGTTGGAGCACTCAAAACCTCTGGAGGCAAGTTGTTCCACTGATTAACTGTTCTAACTGTCAGGAAATTTCTCCTTAGTTCTAAGTTGCTTCTCTCCTTGATTAGTTTTCAACCATTGCTTCTTGTCCTGCCCTTGGGTGCCTTGGAGAATAGCTTGACTCCCTCTTCTTTGTGGCAGCCCCTGAGATATTGGAACTCTGCTAGCATGTCTCCCCTAGTCCTTCTTTTCATTAAGCTAGACATAGCCAATTCCTGCAACTGTTCTTCAAATGTTAATGTAAGTATACAATATTAGTCAACCCTCAAAGCTTTATTCCCAATTTGCATGCATTTGAATCAGTCATCTTCTCAGATATTTGATTAATTTCAGAGTCCTGCAAGAATTCCTTTCATTAAAAGCATATTCTTCATATTCCAATTACATTCCATTCTTCCAGACTCTACTTGAAAGGTTTAATCTGGAAGGAATCACATCACCACTGCTGGGACAATATTATTTCAAGGTAAATTTCAAGGAGAACAGTAAAACAAAAGAACAAGGAGCTTTAAAGACTGCTGGTAGGATCTAGGCTTATCTTAGGACACTGCTAAATTCAATTGGTTACTGTTTGATTAAAGAGAAAATCAGAGAAGTTTTCGGTTAGTTACAGATGCCCAATTTCCAGATCAAGGCAAACATTTCATATTTAATTAAAAAAAACCTGTATTTTCTGTTTCCCCTGCTTCAACAGAAGCTTTTGAACAGAGTTACAGGATATATATTTTTTCCCACGGGAAACTGTACTAATGCTTCATCAAAATTCCAACTACCGTTGAGATGGATGCCAGCAATTCTAACTATACACGGAGTGAACCGAGAGATCTGAATCTGAAAAAGATCCTGAAAGTCACATTTAAAAGCTATGTTTTTGTGATGTATAGACAACCTTTTCGGTCTTAACATTCTTAAAAACAACAGAGCTAAAATATGAAAGAAGAGTGTTTGGTTTTATTTACAGTGTTTTGAGCCTCTGAAGACAAGATCAAAGAACATTTATTCTTTGATCTAATCTATCATATGTAAAACTACAAGGTTGTTTCTTGCTCTTCCTATATATTCATTACTCCTATACACATACATACACACACACACACACACACTTAGATTATATTTTCAATAGACTGATGTTGTATAAAAGGCAGGATAGATAGAAGAACAACAGTTATTCAAAAGTGGTGAAGATTCCCACATAATGGAGACTTACTTTCCAAATCAGACAAAAGGAAACTTCTAAGTGACTTTGTCTGCCCCAGAATTAATCAAAGAGAAGAACTCCCAAACAGATTCTCAAGGATAAAATCTCAAGGCATGTAATTCAACTCTGCCAGCTTGGATTTTAATCCTGTTGGGAGAAGTCAGAAGAAATGATTTTATATATATACATATATATATATATATATATATATATATATATATATATATATATATATATATATACATATACATATATATATATATACATATATATACATACATATATATATATATATATATATATATATACATATACTATATATATATATCGTAAAATGCTGTTTCCCATAAAATAGGGAGCTTGCGTTATTAGCATGATTCTGCTTGTTTCCCCTTCAATTCAACTGTCTGGTTATATTTGACCTGGAGATTAAATTAAGCATTGTGAGGTTTAATAGGCATAGTACAAGTCTTGAAAGATATTCCACTCATTAGAAGGAAGCTAGACTTACTCCTTCTTCTTAATCAAAACAAACACAAACCAAAAAAAAAAAAATGAATAAAAAATAAAACAGAACTGATCTAGTGCCACCAACTGACTAAACTATGCAATGATGCTATCCATGAATTGGATAGTGAGATGTTAAAGAGACATGTCTCAATATACATCTTTAATAACTGTGGGCAATTGTTACCACAAACTGTTTCACTGAGGTACCAATTCTAAATTTAAAATTTAAATTCTCAGTTTCATTCAGCTCTGATCCTTTTCTCCCCTCACCTACCAATTAATCACATTTAAATATCATGGCCAGCAAAAATTATAAACTCACCTTCACATGTAGGAACTATGCAACCGAACGTCTAGAAATGAAAAAAAAAGGGAACAGAATAGGTTTTGAGTTTGTGTGTGTGTGTGTATGTGTGTGTAATTAACAATTTATGTTTAAATTCTTGCTTCAAACTATATTGTTAAATAGGTTAGACTTGCATAGGTTAGACTTATTTTTAATATATTGTTGTTGATGTATTGCTTACACGTGCACTTCTAATTTACCTAGGATTAAATCCAAGGGGAAGTCATAGTCAGGTTTCATTTTGATGCTTTCAAGAACAACATACACATTCAATATTAAATCCTGTTAAAATGAGAGTTATTCACAGGTCTGTATTAGCATGTGCTAATACCCTAGTGCTGCCGTGTAACGGGGTGAGCTCCCATTACTTGTCCCAGCTTTTGCCAACCTAGCTGTAATGTATCTTTAAGAATTGTGGAGGGAAAACTGAGCGGGAAAAAGCACGTTGCTGATTGGATGAAGCCTCTGGCTAAACTGTATATAAAGAGAGGGTTTTCCCAGCCCGGGTTGCTGGGTTCACCATATAGTAAAGAGCTGTTGTCACTATCCTGGTCTCCTGCCTCGTTATTGCCCGAATCTAACACTGGCGACGAAGGTGGGATCTCGAGGCTAAGAGCGCCAGGAAAAAAGCTGAAGTCACCAGGAAGGCGAACCCAGCAAACAAGGCGGAAAGCAGCGATGTGAGCTACACCGCCAGCGCCATTCGACCCAGCAAGGAAAATGGGGTCATACATGGCTCGCTTCGAGTGTTTCCTAAGGCGACGAACTCAAGGAGTCTCAGACAACAGGAAGCGAGCGTATTTCCTGAGCCACTGCGGTCCAGAGGTTTCGACACCGCAGAATCGTTGGCGGAGCCAACGCTGTACAGTCGGTGCCGTGGCAAACTCTACAGACCATATTGAAAGCCCATTTGCACCAATGCGTCCAAGTATGTGCAACGGTATGAATTCAGGGAGCGTAGGCAGCAGAGGCGAGTCCATCAGCGCATACATGGCAGCCCTGAGGAAAGCCAAAACCATTGCGAGTTCGAGACTTGGACGAGGCATTGCTGGAGCAACTCATCCGTGGGGTCAGGGACATCCGTTTGCGGAGGCGGCTGCTGTCTAAAAGCAACCTACGCTGGCAAACGCCTTGGATGAAGCCAGGGCTCAATGAGATGTCTACCCAAGCGGCGAAACCCTACAAAAGCAGGTCGCACCAACGGCTGGTGCGAAATCAACCCGGTCCACAATGAAGAGGTCCAGGCCGAATCGGACGGTGAGGAGGAGGAAGGAGTCTTCCACACCGGGAGGCCGGAGAAAGAAGACCGGGTGACTCGAGTTGTGGAGGGCAACACCAACGACAACAATGCAAATTTAAGGATGCAACTTGTCGGCGTGCGAAAGGAAGGGCACCTAGCACAGGTCTGTCGAGCACCCCAACCTTCCCGCCAAAAATTCAAACCGACCAATCAGAGCGCGGGAACGGCAAGGCCCGTGATTGGTCAATTCAAAAAGGCGCAAGTTGAATCAGACGGTCGAGTGGGTCGCGCAGCAACACGCCTAGAGAAAAAATCTTTACAAAGGCAAAGATTGAGGGGTGCCGTGAGGTGGACACGGCTCATCGATCACGATCATGTCCTGGGACACTCGTGAAAGCCTTACCCGCCATCGCAAAGCGCAAGCTGCAACCACAGAAATTAAAGGTACAAGACTACCAAGGGAATCGCATCCCTGTCCGAGGGGTAACGTCCGACCACGTCAAGTATGGACAATACAAGAAAACTCTGCCCATCACCATAGTCGATGGGACCCTGCCAAGCTTGTTGGGACTGGACTGGTTCGAGCATTGGGCATGGGAGTGACTGGAATCTTCAGAAACGAAGTCAACCTCAAAGACGCACTCATGAAGGAATTTGGGGACGTTTTCAGAGACTGCCTGGGCAAGTACACGGGGACCCCTATCTCTTAACTTAGACCCACAAGTTGCCCTATTATCCGCTAAAGGCTAGGAGGGTCCCGTTCGCCTAAAGCCCAGGATTGACCGGGAACTGGACAAGCTAGTAAACCAGGGAATTCTAGTGCCAGTTGACCATGCTATGGGAGACCCTATAGTCACCCCAGTCAAACCGGACGGGTCGGTCCGGATTTGCGCTGACTACAAGGCAACGCTTAACAAAGCGTTGCAAAGAGTGCTTACCCGTCCGGTGGTACAGCACTTACTGCACTCAATGGGGCAAGGCAGGTTTTGCCAAGCTAGACTTGGCCAAGCCTATCAACAGCTGCCTGTAGATAGCAGCACAGCCGAAGCGCAGACAATTGTGACTCACAGAGGGGCTTTTAAGTGTACCCGGTTACAGTTTGGGGTTAGTGTGGCTCCAGGGTTATTTCAGAACCTAATGGAGCGGCTATTGCAGGGACTACCAGGGGTGGTACCATACTTTGACGATGTACTGGTATCCGCTGAGAATCTAGAGGAATTAGGGGTAAGGCTGCGAAAAGTTTTGGGCATTTTCCGGTCTGCCGGTCTCAAGGTTAAACTGAACAAATGCCAGATCGGGGTTGAATCTGTGGAATTCCTGGGCTACCGGATAGACAGGAAGGATTCACCCACTGAAAGCAAGGTACGGGCCATCAGGAAGGCCCGGTTCCAAAGAACAAAACGGAGTTACAGGCATTCTTAGGTCTGGTCAACTTCTACGCAGTATTCTTAAGAATAAGGCAACAGTAGCCGAGCACTGCATAAATTACTAGCAAAGACGGCTGCATGGTCTTGGGGAAAGGCGGAAGCTAGGGCATTGAAGGGGTAAAGAATCTCCTATCGAGTGATAGCCTCCTTATCCAATACAATGGCACGCTGCCATTAGTGTTAAGCTGCGATGCATCTCCCTATGGGGTGGGGGCTGTGCTCAGCCACAGGTTGCCAAATGGCACAGAAGCCCCTATTGCATACTACTCCCGAACCATGTCATCAACTGAAAGGAATTATAGCCAGCTTGATAAGGAAGCCTTGGCTATAGTCTCAGGAGTAAAGAAATTCCATGAATATGTATTTGGTCGTGATTTCGAAATCATCACCGACCATAGAGCTTGCTAGGCCTGTTGGCAGGCGACCGCCCAACGCCTGTGGCACTTTCGCCCAGACTGACCAGATGGACTATCTTCCTGGCGGCGTATTCTTACAAATTACTACACCGGCCAGGGAAGGAATTAGGGCATGCAGACGCCCTGAGCAGATGCCCGTTACCAGAGACTATCGAAGACCCCACTCCGGGGACACCAGTTCTGCTAATTGACTCTCTGGACTCTGGCCCAGTCACATCCAAAGAGGTGGCTCGGGCCTCGTACAAGGACATTACAATAAGGACTGTAATTGGTTGGGTACAAAGAGGTTGGCCCGCTGCGCGGCGTTTAAATTTGTAAAAAGCGTGGGAACTCTCAGCTCAAGGGGTGCCTGCTATGGGGGATCAGTGGTGATCCCGGAGAATTGAGGAAAAGGTATTGGATCTCCTTCACGAAGGCCACCCAGGGATCGTGAGAATGAAGGGTCTAGCGAGAAGCTATGTGTGGTGGCCCTTAATGGACTCAAATTGCTGAAAGGGTAGGAAATGCCAGGCCTGCCAGGAGTCAGACCGCTACTAGCGGCCCCGATTCGGGAATGGGAGAGACCCCAGGGCCCTTGGTCTAGGATCCATATCGATTTTGCGGCCCTTCCACGGCCAAACCTTTCTGGTAGTAGTCGATGCCTACTCCAAATGGCTGGAAATCATTCTCATGAGATCCATGACAGCCGAGGCCGTGATTTCAGTCCTCGGCACCTATTTGTAACCCACGGGTTGCCCGACACTTTAGTCTCCGATAGCCGCAATTCACGGCAACCCAGTTTGAGGTACTTGGCAGAGGAGGGCATCCGCATGTCCTCTCGGCGCCTTTCCACCCTGCGACGAGCGGCCTTGCAGAGCGTTTCGGACGCAAAGGCATTGTCAGAATCAGGCCAGGCGATTGGCAAACAAAAATCGATACATTCCTAGCAGTCAACACAGAACCCCTGTGTAACAACTGGCAAGCCGGCAGAGCTATTAATGGGTCGGAAGCTTAGGTGCCCACTAGACCGTTTAAACCCAAACTACACCAGGCGGTTACAAAGGGGCTGCGGTAAAACAAGAGGATGGTAGGCGACCTAGTGTGGGCACACAACTACAGCGAGGCCCGACCTGGTTAGCAGGAAAAATCCTAGAAATAACAGGACCAAAATCATATCTAGTAGAGATAGAGGATGGCGGGTATGGGCGCCACATAGACCAAATAAGAAGCGCATAACGGTAAATCAGAATCAGGCGAAACAGGCCCTGACTATCAATGTTTGAATCCACAGCTGACTCAAACCCGGGCAAGCGGGACTTATCTGAGTTCCAGGAGGTCCAGCGGCAGGTTCCTCCTGAAAACAGCAGGCGACTCTGAGAAATTAGAATCCTTCCTCAGTGAGTAGGTATCATTTACCATTGACATTTCAAAGCCATAACCCAACAAGATAGGTAGCGTTTCAAAAAAAAATGACTCACAGCTTTTGACCTTCCTTTGCTTCCTTGGATCAAGTTTGGCATGATGATATAATGGCATTGATATCTTCTACCTAATCATCCCCTGGAGTCCAATCATCGCCTTCTCAGACTTTTCACCATTGAAATGGCTTTCAATCTATTTGCAGGCTGTTCGAACAGGATCGAATACTCTGTGCAGAAAAGCAGGCGTAACGGTAGAGTTAGTTTATTCATTTTCATTTATTTATTTTGTCACACAGTATATATAAGCATAAGCATGAAATAATTATACAATACATAAGCATATATATGAGTATGAGTATGTAATAACTATATTAATTGGATATAACGAAAGGAAACAATAGGACAGGAACGGTAGGCACGCTTGTGCTCTTATGCACGCCCCTTACGGACCTCTTAGGAATGGGATGAGGTCAATGGTAGACAGTTTTTGGTTGAAGCTTTGGGGATTTTGGGAAGAGACCATAGAGTCAGGTAGTGTATTCCAAGCATTAACAACTCTGTTACTGAAGTCATATTTTCTGCAGTCAAGTTTGGAGCGGTTAACATTAAGCTTAAATCTATTGTGTGCTCGTGTATTGTTGCAATTGAAGCTGAAATAGTCTTCAACAGGAAGGACATTGTAATAGATGATTCAATGAGTTAAAGTCAGGTCATGTCGAAGGTGGCGTAGTTCTAAATTTTCTAAACCCAGGATTTCAAGTCTGGTGTTGTATTCAGAAGAGTTAGAAATATAAAAAATTGTACCAATAGGTCATTGAAGCACATGGATGCATGCACATTCAACCATCAGTATTTTAAAGAAGAAAATTCTTTTGGATTTTTTTTTTCTTTGAAGGATTTAGATAGAGTCCCCAATAGAATCAGGGGAAATGCATAATAGTCAGTCAGCCCTGCTCTCATTGGATCCCACACAGAGGAAGTGCACTGATGCATTGGTTTGCATTGAGGTGGTCAGTGCGATGCCCCAGAGTTATGGATCCCAGACGTTGTGAAGGCTGAACTAGAAGCAATGGATGGAAACTAATCAAAGAGAGGTTTTAAGAAGAGATTGGACAACAATTTGTCTCAAATGATATAAGCCTTGTGCGATTTGAGACAAATGATTGTCCAATGTCTTCAGGAGTGCCACAGGCCACACCCACCCCAGCTCTGTGAATGGGAAAAAACTTCACGAAACATCATGTGACAGCAACATGAGTCTGCGAGTTTGACATCCGTGGTATAAGGTGTCCTGCTTAATCAGGCGGTTGGATTAGAAGATGTTTCCAATTAGATTTTATGGAGCCGCAGTGGCACACCGATTAGAATGCAGTACTGCAGGCTCCTCCTGCTGCCTACCGGCTGCCTGCAATTTGGCAGTTCAAATCTCACCAGGCTCAAGTTTGACTCAGCCTTTTATCATTCTGAGGTCAGCAAAATGAGGACCCAGATTGTTGGGAGCAATAGGCTGACTCTGTAAACCGCTTAGAGCGGGCTGTAAAGCACTGTAAAGCAATATATAAGTCTAAGTGCTATTGCTATTTCTTCCAACTCTGTTATTTTCTTATTCTGTTAAGTGGTGGTGAAAGGAACTATCTTTCTCTACCTTCTTGAAGCTCAAGAATAACTGAATGAGAAGAGCTAAAGTATTCATAATGACTTTCCATTAGATATTTATTTGAAACAACTGAAAAATATAATATAATATTCAGGATTTTTGTAATATACAAATGACCCTCATGGTTTCTTACAATTTTGTTCTCTAAATTTTCCTACCAGTGGAATTAGCAGTACTGTTTTTGTTTGTTTGTTTGTTTGGTTTGTTTTGTTTTTTCAAATAGCAATAATACAAGAGCAAACAATAGATTCAAACTTAATGTCAACCGCTTCAATCTTGATTGCAGAAAATATGACTTCAGTAACAGAGTTGTTAATGCTTGGAATACACTACCTGACTCTGTGGTCTCCTCTCCAACTCCTAAAAGCTTTAACCAAAAACTGTCTACCATTGACCTCACCGCATTCCTAAGAGGACTATAAGGGGCGTGCATAAGTGCACAAAAGTGCCTACCGTTCCTGTCCTATTGTTTCCTTTCAATATATGTTTCTGTATATAATGTTGTGACAAAATAAATAAATAAAAAAAATGCCTGCCAAAATCTGTATGGGCTATCTATTTTAGTAGCTAACCCTACAGTTGTACATTTTGGTTGGGATGAAGGTATACATTTTCTCCCTCCCCTTCTATATCCTAAGCCCAATAAGCAGCACATTATGAAAAATAGAATAGCAAATATATAATTTTGCTTTAAATGTTTTCCACTGGTTTTTTTTATGATTTATACCAAGCAAGCTAGATGCGATTGCTTTAAATAAGAAAGAGGAAAAACTATCTTGTACATAGGAATAATAACTGTGAAGTCTTTTTAAATAACATCCCTATTTTTTATTTTTCTGTAGAACTTCAACTATTAGGATGGAAAGTATAAGAAACAATTTAATAGGTGAATATGTCCGGCTCATGTTCTCATATACGTGCAACCCAAAATACGTTGATCATTCTATTAAGCTGCTATGGAACTGAGATTAGTATTTATTATTGAATAGATTTTTATACTCTCCTTTATCCAAGAACTTAAGCCAATTTACAAAGGCTCATCCTTCTTGTTATCATCACATCAAAAACCCTTTTAAGGTAGGCTAGGATGAGAAACACGAAGAGATATCAGTAGGTTGAGTATGAAATTTAAATGCCCCATTTGTATGTTTTCATAGGCACAATGAATAGAGACTGACAAATGGTATGCATAAGTCCCTCGCCATGTCAACTAAAAATGCATTTTCTGAACTCGGTTTTGAAACAACAACCATCTCACCACTACCCTTATGTTCATCTTCTTTTGGTTCAATAGCCACTCCAAATAAGCCCAGTATCAAGAAATTGTTTTCTCTGACATTTCTGAGTGACTGAAAGCTTCCCACCATTTTTTAAAGTCATGGTATTTCAAGATATCATATTTTCCCCCCCAAGAAACCAATTTAGCTGCACCATGGGCATGAACTAACAGCTGAGAATTCTTCTGCAGAGGATAGGATCAAAAATGTAATCTCACTATCCAATAAATATGTTAACACTGTGAGGAGTCACAGCTGGTCCTATTCAGAGCACTGAGTTAAGATGGGCTGGTTTTCGTTAGAATATTTAGTTAAGAGTATTGTGTATTTGCTTATTGAGTAATGCCCACTGCAGCATGTAAGACTTATAACCCATGTAACATTTTCACATCTGCTTTATGTATCATTCATTTCTTCTTGTTTCTTTTTCTCACTCCAGTTTATGTTATCTTATAGTTCATGTCGAGTCTTGCAGCTGGCAAAGTAAAGAATGTCTTCCAATATTTTGTTTCAAAGACTGAGTTGATTGAAGGCAAATAATTTAGGGTGATTTTTCAAAAATCTCACAATTCCTGTGGGAGAAAATATCTCTGTAGCTTTATTTGTATTTGCACTGTCTAGTTTAGCTATAAGATGGAGAGCAAACGCAGGCTCTTACTTTTCATAATGCAAAAAGATCCTAAAGAATAGACTCCAATCAACTTGGATTTTCATTTTTTAAAAAAATATTCTCTTTCTAAAAGAATAAATAGCACATAATGTAACTCAGGAATGTAGCACCATCCATTGTAGCACAATTTTTTTCCCCCCTGGGTCTGGTGGAAGTCATGATATATTCACATATGCAAATAAAAGACGTCATTTGAAAAAAAGAAAAGCTGTATTTTGTGTCACATTATCACGCAATAGGTAATGTGTCTTCTGCATTAGCTCCTTGCATGAGTTCTTTCAAAACTTTACTTCAAGTGATTTAAAAATCAAACAGATATACTAATACAGAGCAAAATTTATGCAGGTCGCTACCTTCATTATACAGCTGTAGATTAGATCCTGTAATAATAAAGTAATTGTTCTTGAAGTAAGTGGTCCACGCAGACCCAAAACTAAAGCTTCCTGTAATGATGATTATTCAATGTAAGGAGAATTCCCTTTATGTCTGTTTTAGCTAACAGTTACCAGACATATGTCAAATTATTTGAACTGTACGACTAAATTTCCTTTGAGAGTACCTTTTGGGAATGTGGATGCATGGTATTTATCTTTGAATTATTCTCCGAGGCAGGAAGTCTCTCTCTCTCTCTTCCTCCCTCCCTCTCTCTCTCTCTCTCTCTCTCTCTCTCTCTCTCTTATTAAACTAGAATTCTATTTCAGATGTAAAAAAAGGCAAAAATAGGATCAGAGAGTTACAATGTCGCTTTCTCTCAGTCAAATAGTTTACATGCTTCCTCAGCAAGACTTGCAAAGTGTAGATTTAACAGATTTATTTGCAGCACAAAAAGAATATCTAAATAATTTTAGGGGTGTAAATTGTACACATGTATGATGTGTGTGTGTGTGTGTGTGTGAGAGAGAGAGAGTGAGAGTGAGAGAGAGTGTGTGAGAGAGAGAGAGAAAGAGAGAGAGAGAAAGAGAGAGAGGGAGAGAGAGATTTTGCACCATTTGAAAAAAAAACACCCAAATTATTATTTTTATATAAATGCTAATGGGTGATAGTGGCTGTCCTGTCATGATGTGTATGTGTCATAAACCACACTTACCAAATCAAGGCTACATCCGTGGTTGTGCAGAGGTTAGAATGCAGTAGAACTCTGCATTTCTACTACCGGGAGTTCAGTCCCAACCAGCTCAAAATTGACTCAGCCTTCCATCCTTCCGAAGTGGGTAAAATGAGGACCCAGATTGTAGGGGACAAATATGCTGACTCTGTAAACCAGGGGTCTCCAACCTTGGCAACTTTAAGACTTGTGGACTTCAACTCCCAGAATCCCTCAGCCAGCAAAGTACAAGCACAATTTATATTAACCACTGTTTGTCAGAAGTGTAATGACTTGTTTTTCATATAACACTGAACCATAATTGACGCTTACCAAAACAGAGGGCCTGGATTCATACCAAACAAATAATGTTTTGGATTAGCAAAATTAGGGAATGGGAGACCTAGAGACATTATTAGCATTAGCAAACAATCTGTATAAAATTCCACAAAGAACCTCACATGCCAGCATAACCCATGGCCTAGATAGATTCAATTCCAATATTTAGAAAATGATTTTGACAACATGTGCATTTACACCCCCCACACACACCTCTCTCTCCATCACTGTCTTTTTTCTGTCTATAGTTTAATCTGTAACTACTCTGAATTGGGAAAATGAACATATAATGCATATAACCTCAGGTGCTGCCACAAAGAAGAGGGAGTCCAACTATTCTCCAAAGCACCTGAGGGTAGAACAAGAAGCAATGGGTGGAAACTAACCAAGGAGAGAAGCAACTTAGAACTAAGGAGAAATTTCCTGACAGTTAGAACAATTAATCACTGGAACAACTTGTGAATACTCCAACACTGGCAGTTTTTAAGAAGAGGTTGGATAACCATTTGTCTGAAGTGGTGTAGGGTTTCCTGCCTAAGCAGAGGATTGGACTAGAAGACTGTTCCAACTCTGTTACTGTTGAACTGTTAAACCTTCCAACTCTGTTATTCCATTCCATTCCATTCTTCTGATAGTGGGGGGGAAAAGGGAACATGGTTCAAATAGTAGCAGCAGATCAAATACTTTTGCCAAAGATCATATCTCATTTTATCTTTAGTGGAACCTTAAACTGAACTTGTGAAAATTGTATCCTAGAGGGATCTTGAAATCTCAACAAGAATCCGAGAGATTTCCTGGGATGACTGATTCACAAAAGACTTAAATGAAAGTATTTCAGGCATATACCTTTGGGTGTTTAAATCCCCGTCTTCATCGACAAGAATACAAAATATCAATTACTTTTAACAGAACTCGAAAGGAATAATATGGGTGACCAAGAAAATTGACTAGATTAGTTGATGCAGTAGTTAGAGGTTGCCACTTATTTTTAGTTCTCCCTGGAAAATCTGAATTTTATACAGCGCTATTTTGCTAACAATTGTCTCGCTGCTGAGGTAAAGCAGTGCGGTCTTATATTTGATTCCTATTTTCTGACTAATACAATGACTTTAGATGACCCTATTCTTGTAAAATCAGTCAACGCGTCTTTGATACTATTTCAGCTCAAGATTCATCAACATGAATAGCTTGTCCCATTACTCCTAATTCTTCTTTTTCAATATATAACAGTGTGCTAGGTATATATTTTTTTTCCTCCTCCTTTCACTTGGTAAAATTAAAGTGTCTCGAGGCTATATAATTAATTCAGCCTATTTAAATAAATGTCTTTTGAAAGTAGGAATGCTGTATTATTCTAACCTAACACTAAAGAGAATTTGTTTAGCAGAATACAGAGCCAAGAACATAACATCTGCTGCAGTTTATTTGTTTAGGCACTGACTATATTCTGACAATAAGTGATGTGATTTACTTATATCAATTTCAAAGCATTTACATGTCCATGTTGAGGATTTTTTTCCCTTGCAAAATATGGTTTCCTTATGGCATAATTATATAAATTAAACAAGTAAGAATAGCCAGATTCATAAGTACTTATTTTAAAAGAACATTTTATGTGGCCTTTTCAAACTGTATGGTGGCCAGCTTGATTTTTTTTTAATTGATCATTTATTTTTTAGAATAGAATAGAATAGAATTTTTTATTGGCCAAGTGTGATTGGACACACAAGGAATTTGTCTCAGTGTACATAAAAGAAAAGATACCTTCATCAAGGTACAACATTTACAACACAAATGATAGTC
Organism: Ahaetulla prasina; assembly: GCF_028640845.1. Taxonomy (NCBI): domain Eukaryota; kingdom Metazoa; phylum Chordata; class Lepidosauria; order Squamata; family Colubridae; genus Ahaetulla; species Ahaetulla prasina. The sequence continues at coordinate 126,418,513 of NC_080543.1, forward strand.
AATATATCAATATAAATCATAAGGATTGCCAGCAACAAAGTTACAGTCATACAGTCATAAGTGGAAGGAGATTGGTGATGGGAACGATGAGAAGATTAATAGTAGTGCAGATTTAGTAAATAGTTTGACAGTGTTGAGGGAATTATTTGTTTAGCAGAGTGATGGCCTTCGGGAAAAAACTGTTCTTGTGTCTAGTTGTTCTGGTGTGCAGTGCTCTATAGCGTCGTTTTGAGGGTAGGAGTTGAAACAGTTTATGTCCAGGATGCGAGGGATCTGCAAATATTTTCACGGCCCTCTTCTTGACTCGTGCAGCATACAGGTCCTCAGTGGAAGGCAGGTTGGTAGCAATTATTTTTTCTGCAGTTCTAATTATCCTCTGAAGTCTGTGTTTTTAGTCAATAATAATGCATAATAATTTAGTCAATAATAATGCATAAAATGATCTAAATGTATCTTAATCAGAAAGTTTTGATATAAATACAGTAATAGATAAAAAATATCCGATAAAATTAGTTACTTGGGCCAAGTAAGTATTTTATGCTGCATCTTTATGAATGATTAGATTAGAAAATACAAAATCCGTGTGTGTGTGTGTGTGTGTGTGTGTGTGTGTGTGTGTGAATTTATTTATATGCAGTATTGATGTCCACCCTATATATGCTGAGCAAGGTGCAACAATTTGTTGTTGTTTTTTTCATAAAAAAGTTTTATTTTTACAATCATATCAAACAGCTCAGCCAATGTACAGTTATATACAATTAGTCGGGCTTGCCCAGTCACCACCACCCTTTTTAACACTCTTCCCTCTTCTACCTTCTTCTACTTTCCAGACCTTCCTCTCCTTCTCTTATCTACATCCTCTCCTCCCTCCACCCTACACCTTCCTTCTCCCTCTTCTACCTCTCTTGCTTCCTCTTCTCCTCTTTCCTACCTCCTACTCTCTCCTCTTTTCTCCCTCCCCATCGTTCTAAAATGGTAACTGGGCAGACCCTACCCTACATTAATTATATTTATACATCAACAATTTGTTGTTGTTGTTGTTGTTAGTCACGAAGTTGTGTCCGACCCATCGGGACCCCATAGACAACGATCCTCCAGGCCTTTCTCTTCTCTACCATCCTCTGGAGTCCATTTAAGTTCACGCCTACTGCTTCAGTGACTCCATGCAGCCACCTCGTTCTCTGTCATCCCCTTCTTCTCTTGCCCTCAATCGTTCCCAGCATTAGGCTCTTCTCCAGTGAGTCCTTCCTTCTCATTAGGTGGCCAAAATATTTGAGTTGTGCAACAATTAGATTTGTTCAAAAGATAAAAAATAAACAGTTTAAATAAACAGTAAAATCGTGCAATTAAAACTATTACTGAACATGATCAGTGCTCTTAAAGGTAAACTAATTCAATTCAAAGACCAAACTGGAGCAAAATTGCTTCAGCTAGAAATTTATTCATTTGTTTGCTTTATTTAACACAAATGTATCAGATTTTTTCCTCTAATGTAAAACAAATTAGAGCGATATTTTTTTTGTGTGATTTTTTTAAAATCGATTTTCAGAGGTAATGCTTATAGACTCAAAATGTTTAGATTATGGAAATCTGCAAACACTATTTTAATGATCAATGTGTTTGTGTGTACAGATGAGAGAGAGAGATTATATAGATTATTAGATAGATAAGAAGATAGACAAACAGATAGACAGACATAGAGAAATGGAGATGGATAGAGAGAGAGAGAGAGAGAGAGATAGAGAGATAGATAGATAGATAATAATAATAATAATAATAATAATAATAATAATAATAATAATAATAATAATAATAATAATAATAATTTAATTTATTTGCCCTTCTCCCAAAGGACTCAGGGCTGCACAGCCAGAATAAAATACAAAAGAACAGTACATATATTAGAACAATTAAAAACTTATTCAATTCAATAATAATTTCAATAACACCCTATAAAATTTAAAAGTTTAAAACCCATAAAACAAATTAAAATTTTTAATGATCAGCTAGAATAAATAGGTTTTAAGTTGGGGAAATGTCCAAGGTCAGATAGTTGATGAAGTCCAGGGGAAGTTAAGTTCCACATGAGACAGAGAAGGTCTGGGGTGTTCAACATTGTGGCTGGCGGCACCTAATCTCTCTGTGAGAACGCACCGGTCGCTGGGAGATAGAAGATGGCGGTAGACAGTCCCGTAAATATCCTGGTCCTAAGCCATGGAGCGCTTTGAAGGTAGTCACCAATACCTTGAAGCGCATCCGGAAGACAACAGACAGATAGAATGTATTGCATGGTAAGTACTTTCCTACAAATAATTCATATTAGGGAAAGTACTTATAAAAAGGTAGTATATATTTTAAAAATGTAGCCTAATAATATCCCCAAAGCACATATTGTTACAATTATTTTTTTTCACTGAATGGGAATGTTTATCCCCTGCTGCAAAAACAACAACAACAACAACAACAACAACAAACAAACAAAAACTGTGGGAAAACGAAACATCTAGCAGAAGTTAATGGTAAATGATTTGGACTGCATTTGGCATTTTTACCCAGCTACTGAATCCTTTCCAGGATTCTAGGACCTGGGATAAGCAGATGTTATGGTTTGTTGGTGTTAAAAGTATTGCCACAGAATGCAAGCTGAATTTTGCAATTGACTGGTAGTGATTAATTTAGCACCAACGGTGTTTAAATAGTGCTCCAGGTGTTCTGGCAATGCATCCAAGTCTTCTATCACTATTAGTATTATCTTTGCTTTTATTTTTTTTTCTATTTTTATTTGCAAAAGTGGTTTTTAATTATTCAGACTTCCTACTCTTAACTATTGGATATTCAGAATTATTCTGAATATATAGAATAGAATAGAATAGAATAGAATAGAATTTTATTGGCCAAGTGTGATTGGACACACAAGGAATTTGTCTTGGTGCATATGCTCTCAGTGTACATAAAAGAAAAGATACGTTCATCAAGGTACAACATTTACAACACAATTGATGATCAATATATCAATATAAATCATAAGGATTGCCAGCAACAAGTTATAGTCATACAGTCATAAGTGGAAAGAGATTGGTGATGGGAACTATGAAACGATTAATAGTAGTGCAGATTCAGTAAATAGTCTGACAGTGTTGAGGGAATTATTTGTTTAGCAGAGTGATGGCCTTCGGGAAAAAACTGTTCTTGTGTCTAGTTGTTCTGGTGTGCAGTGCTCTATAGCGTCGTTTTGAGGGTAGGAGTTGAAACAGTTTATGTCCAGGATCGAGGGATCTGCAAATATTTTCACGGCCCTCTTCGTTAGTATACAGGTCCTCAATGGAAGGCAAGTTGGTAGCAATTATTTTTCTGCAGTTCTAATTATCCTCTGAAGTCTGTGTTTTCTTGTTGGGTTGCAGAACCGAACCAGACAGTTATAGAGGTGCAAATGACAGACTCAATAATTCCTCTGTAGAATTGGATCAGCAGCTCCTTGGGCAGTTTGAGCTTACTGAGTTGGCAGAAAGAACATTCTTTGTTGTCCTTTTTAATGATGTTTTTGATGTTAGCTGTCCATTTGAGATCTTGCGATATGATAGAACCCAGAAATTTGAAGGTTTCTACTGTTGATACTGTGTTGTCAAGTATTGTGAGAGGTGGAAGTATGGAAGGGTTTTTCCTAAAGTCTACCACCATTTCTACGGTTTTGAGTGTGTTCAGTTCCAGATTGTTTTGGTTGCACCACAAGGCTAGTCGTTCGACCTCTCGTCTATATGCGGATTCGTCATTGTCTCGAATGAGACCAATCACTGTTGTGTCATCTACGAACTTCAGTAGCTTAACAAATGGATCATTGGAGATGCAGTCATTGGTATACAGAGAGAAGAGAAGTGGGGAGAGCACACAGCCTTGGGGGGCCCCTGTGCTAATTGTACAGGTATTTGATGTGATCTTGCTTAGCTTCACCTGCTGCTTCCTGTTTGTTAGGAAGCTTGTGATCCACTTACAAGTCTGTTCCGGTACCTGTAGCTGGTTTAGCTTAGTTAGAAGAATGTCTGGAATGATGGTATTGAATGCTGAACTAAAGTCTACAAAAAGGACCCTTGATTGAGAAAATATATTCTCAATTTTCCAAAGACTCTGAGTAATAATTGATTATTAATTAAATAAATTAAATGTTCCATTTCTAGAATGGAGTGATGGGGTAGCGTACAGGTGGAGCTCTCACCTCACAATCAGGAGGCTGTGAGTTCAATCCAAGGTAGAGGCAGATATTTCTCCCCCTGGGCACAATGAGAATATATCTGCTGAACAAAACTCCACATTTGTGACAAGAAAGGCATCCAGCCAGTAAATACTCTGCTAACCCCATTCAGTTGCCCAGACTCTACCCCACAAGGGATTATGGGGTCATTAAAAGAGGATAATGATGAATCAATTTCTAGAATATTAGCAGAGATGAAGTGCTTCCTTCCACTACCCTATACTTAACTAATTTCCTGCCCTGCATGGGGTACTTGATAACACACTCTGCTAAAATCAAAACCAATTATGTCTACAGCTTTACCACAAGTCTATTGAAGACGCTATCCCATCAAAAATGTGAGGTGAGATTAGTCTGGCACGATATGTCCTTGAGAAAGTACTGACATTAATGTTCATTTTTTTCTCTCTCTAAATAATTTATAATGCATGCAGAACCCTATTATTCACCATCAAGGCCAGCCCTTTATAAAGTGCTGTGGAAGAATTCAAGAATAGCTCTTACTGGAGTAGAAGTTAAAATCAGATTGTAGTTTACAAATACAGCGTGATTGTTATAATATTGAATTGGATCATCTCTGTTGACAATAGCAAAGAGGCGAAAAGATTATTTATGCCTCACACTTCTTTGTTCAAGAGTCTTGTCAATACAAATGGAGTTTGTGAACTTTCATACAGCAGTTTTAAAGATTATGATAAACTTTTCTTTTTTTAACTGAATCCTCCATCAACCTTAAAGTTATTCCAGACACTGTTTTTATTTGCAAAAGTGGTTTTTAATTATTCAGACTTCCTACTCTTAACTATTGGATATTAGAATAGAATAGAATAGAATAGAATAGAATAGAATAGAATAGAATAGAATAGAATAGAATAGAATAGAATAGAATAGAATAGAATAGAATAGAATTTTATTGGCCAAGTGTGATTGGACACACAAGGAATTTGTCTTGGTGCATATGCTCTCAGTGTACATAAAAGAAAAGATACGTTCATCAAGGTACAACATTTACAACACAATTGATGATCAATATATCAATATAAATCATAAGGATTGCCAGCAACAAGTTATAGTCATACAGTCATAAGTGGAAAGAGATTGGTGATGGGAACTATGAAACGATTAATAGTAGTGCAGATTCAGTAAATAGTCTGACAGTGTTGAGGGAATTATTTGTTTAGCAGAGTGATGGCCTTGGGAAAAACTGTTCTTGTGTCTAGTTGTTCTGGTGTGCAGTGCTCTATAGTGTCGTTTGAGGGTAGGAGTTGAAACAGTTTATGTCCAGGATGCGAGGGATCTGCAAATATTTTCACGGCCCTCTTCTTGATTCGTGCAGTATACAGGTCCTCAATGGAAGGCAAGTTGGTAGCAATTATTTTTCTGCAGTTCTAATTATCCTCTGAAGTCTGTGTTTTCTTGTTGGGTTGCAGAACCGAACCAGACAGTTATAGAGGTGCAAATGACAGACTCAATAATTCCTCTGTAGAATTGGATCAGCAGCTCCTTGGGCAGTTTGAGCTTACTGAGTTGGCAGAAAGAACATTCTTTGTTGTCCTTTTTAATGATGTTTTTGATGTTAGCTGTCCATTTGAGATCTTGCGATATGATAGAACCCAGAAATTTGAAGGTTTCTACTGTTGATACTGTGTTGTCAAGTATTGTGAGAGGTGGAAGTATGGAAGGGTTTTTCCTAAAGTCTACCACCATTTCTACGGTTTTGAGTGTGTTCAGTTCCAGATTGTTTTGGTTGCACCACAAGGCTAGTCGTTCGACCTCTCGTCTATATGCGGATTCGTCATTGTCTCGAATGAGACCAATCACTGTTGTGTCATCTGCGAACTTCAGTAGCTTAACAAATGGATCATTGGAGATGCAGTCATTGGTATACAGAGAGAAGAGAAGTGGGGAGAGCACACAGCCTTGGGGGGCCCCTGTGCTAATTGTACAGGTATTTGATGTGATCTTGCTTAGCTTCACCTGCTGCTTCCTGTTTGCTAGGAAGCTTGTGATCCACTTACAAGTCTGTTCCGGTACCTGTAGCTGGTTTAGCTTAGTTAGAAGAATGTCTGGAATGATGGTATTGAATGCTGAACTAAAGTCTACAAAAAGGACCCTTGATTGAGAAAATATATTCTCAATTTTCCAAAGACTCTGAGTAATAATTGATTATTAATTAAATAAATTAAATGTTCCATTTCTAGAATGGAGTGATGGGGTAGCGTACAGGTGGAGCTCTCACCTCACAATCAGGAGGCTGTGAGTTCAATCCAAGGTAGAGGCAGATATTTCTCCCCCTGGGCACAATAAGAATATATCTGCTGAACAAAACTCCACATTTGTGACAAGAAAGGCATCCAGCCAGTAAATACTCTGCTAACCCCATTCAGTTGCCTAGACTCTACCCCACAAGGGATTATGGGGTCATTAAAAGAGGATAATGATGAATCAATTTCTAGAATATTAGCAGAGATGAAGTGCTTCCTTCCACTACCCTATACTTAACTAATTTCCTGCCCTGCATGGGGTACTTGGTAACACACTCTGCTAAAATCAAAACCAATTATGTCTACAGCTTTACCACAAGTCTATTGAAGACGCTATCCCATCAAAAATGTGAGGTGAGATTAGTCTGGCACGATATGTCCTTGAGAAATCCGTACTGACATTAATGTTCATTTTTTTCTCTCTCTAAATAATTTATAATGCATGCAGAACCCTATTATTCACCATCAAGGCCAGCCCTTTATAAAGTGCTGTGGAAGAATTCAAGAATAGCTCTTACTGGAGTAGAAGTTAAAATCAGATTGTAGTTTACAAATACAGCGTGATTGTTATAATATTGAATTGGATCATCTCTGTTGACAATAGCAAAGAGGCAAAAAGATTATTTATGCCTCACACTTCTTTGTTCAAGAGTCTTGTCAATACAAATGGAGTTTGTGAACTTTCATACAGCAGTTTTAAAGATTATGATAAACTTTTCTTTTTTTAACTGAATCCTCCATCAACCTTAAAGTTATTCCAGACACTGTTTTTATTTGCATCTACAGTTTTCAGTTGCTGGGAAGTTAGCACAGCACCAGTAATTTGTAATATAAACTTTTATGGTCCAAGAAGAAAATTACCGTAATGGAAAAATATTGATGCTCAGATTTCATAGTACTATTCCATGCGATGAGATTCAGGTTTGGAAATGACAACTAGAAGTTTGCCAAGTCACAGAATATAATAATATCAAAAGTTCATGTGTAGAGTTAATTAATATTTAAAAAGGGCTTTGATAGTTATTACTGTAACTACTGTATATCTGTAAAGGTTTTTCTTTTCTTTTCTCAAGATATTTAACTATATGAACATTTTCTTGTTTAATTATGGGATGGATTGGACTGGTCCAGTGGTGAAATCCAAATATTTTTACTACCGGTTCTGTGGGAGTGGCTTGGTGGGTGTGGTGTGGCTTGGTGGTGTGGTGTGGCTTGCTGGGCATGGCTTGGTGGGCGTGACAGAGGAAGGATACTGCAAAATCCCCATTCCCACCCCACTCTGGGGCCATCCAGAAGTGATATTTGCCAGTTCTCTGAACTACTCAAAATTTCTGCTACCGGTTCTCCGAACTACTTTAAATTTCCGCTACTGGTTCTCCAGAACCTGTCAGAACCTGCTGGATTTCACCCCTGGACTGGTCTGATGAAAATCAATTAAGACTTTTAGAAATAAATAATAAGATTCAGGAGTTCATACCACTCTGTAATGCCTTGGTAAGATCACACTTGGAATATTATATCCAGTTCGGGTTGCCATGGTATAAAAAAAGATGTTGACACTCTAGAAAGAGTGCAGAGAAGAACAACAAAGATGATTAGGGGACTGGAGACTAAAACATACAAAGAATATTTGAATGCATTGAGTACATCTAGTCTAATGAAAAAGATTAGAGATAACATGATAGCAGTCTTCCAATATCTAAAGGGCTGCCACAAAGAAGAGGGAGTCAAGCTATCTTCCAAACCACCTGAAGATAGAATAAGATAAAAACTAATCAAGAAGAGAACCAACCTAGGACTAAGGAGAAATTTCCTGACAGTTAGAACAATTAATCAGTGGAATGAAAATCCTCCAGAAGCTGTGAATGCTCCAACACTGGAAGTTTTTAAGAAGAGATTGGATAACCATTTGTCTGAAATGGTATAGGGTTTCCTGCCTGAGCAGGGGGCTGGACTAGAAGACCTCCAAGGTTCCTTCCAACTCTGTTATTCTTATCAGAGTATGTACATTGAAAATGTTCTGATCCAGAAGTGAGTGAAAGGCATTATTAAAATTTCTACCTACAACTATCTTTTTGTCTTTAATTGAGTGATTTTTTCCCCCCATAGAGTGGATATAAATTCCATTTGACCTTTATTTGGAGCATGGAATTTAGCAAATGTAAATTAATGACTAGCAACAAAGCCTTTGAACCAAATAACCCAATCAATCACTTAAAGAAATCCAAACTGAACTGTAAGTGGCTACTACCCAAAATTGCCTTCTTTAGAAAATAGCTCTGCGTAAAACTTTGCATGTTTTATGGTGAGCCTCTTTTAGGAGAAAATCAGTGGTTGATTCTCTTATAATTTTCATCATATTTTTTTTTCCAGACGTCCCCAAGGCCCTCACATTCAAGGATACTACCTTTAACTGCTACATCTATGAAACCAAAGGAATTGCTGGCTTAAAGATAGATTGCCTGTAGAAGTCACTGAGACTTTTTTACACTAAAATCAATAAGTTTTGATTTTCCACATCAATTAACACACCCAAACAAATAACTCTAAAGAAAAGAAAAGAGAACTCCAGTCTAGATCAGAGTGAGAACAAGGGCAAGGTTTGCAATAGCGGAAGATTATCAGATCTGTAAGTGCAGAAATTCAAATGTCCTATAGATGGCAGCAAAAAGATACAATGTGGATGTGGGAGAGGGAGGGGAGGGGAGGGGGGATGAGGAGGAGAAGAGGAGGAGGAGGAAGAGCGGGGAGGAGGAGGAGGAGAAAAAGAAGAGGAGGAGCAGGAGGAGAAGAAGAAGAAGAGGAAGAAGAGGGGAGGAGGAGAAGGAGAAAAGAAGAGGAGGAGGAGGAGAAGAAGAAGAGGGGAGGAGGAGGAAGAGGAAGAAGAGGGGAGGAGGAGGAGGAGAAGGAGGAGAAGAAGAAGGAGGAGGAGGAGGAGGAGAAGAAGAGGGGAGGAGGAGGAGGAGAAGAAGAAGGAGGAGGAGGAGGAGAGGAGGAGAAAAGAAGAGGAGGAGGAGGAGAAGAAGAAGAGGAAGAAGGGGGGGAGGAGGAGAAGGAGAAAAAGAAGAGGAGGAGGGGAGGTGAAGAAGAAGAGGTGGAGGAGGAGAAGAGGAAGAAGAGGGAGGAGGAGGAGGAGGAGAAGAAGGAGGGGAAGAAGGGGAGGAGGAGGAGGAGAAGGAGTGGGAGAGGAGGAGGAGGAGGAGAAGAGGAGGAGGATGGAAAGAAGGAGGAGGAGAAGGAGGCGGGACATCATAAGTTTTGAGAAACCAAAGAAGACAATAATGCTATTGAAGGTGTTACTTTTATTTTTCCACTGAGAGGGGAAAAAAGAGTGGTTAGCTATATCAGTGTGAAATAAGTCAGATTTAATTTCCTTTTGTTCTATGGGTATTTTGTTTCTCAGGAAAAATCAGGATGGAGTTTTACAACTTAGGAGCAACAGATATTTGGAAATTAAACCCTTCACATTGCACTTCTGCTTATGTGTTACTGATTTAGCACCATTTCCCTCCCATTAAACACATAAAAATTAAATAGAAACCTCCAGTTGTACGAAGTGCCTGCCTAAATAAATATGTGCAAATATTAATATTTTCTTTTACATGGTAAATCTGGAAACAGATTTTGAAACATCTATATTCAAATATCTTTGTAGTACAGCACTTTAAGAGCATTCCTCTCTTTCATAATGAGATATTGAGGATGATAAGGTTTTTTTAAAAAAATATACATTATATAAATAGCTCTTGGGTTTGGCTTTATTCTTGAGACCTACTGTATAATTGTGAGTGGAATGTTCTACATATATCTTTATCACTATTTTCCATGATCTGCAGAGTGTCATTAATACTCAATGCATAAAGAAAGAAAATCTCCAACTCATATACTGCAAAAACATTTGGACCTCTCAACTTGACCAGGGTAAAGCAATAGATGCAATTTACATAGACTTCTGCAAAGCCTTTGTTTCAGTGGTGCATGACAAACTTCTGTTAAAACTAAGTTCTTATGGCATTTCTGAATCTTTGCACAAGTGGAAAGCTACATTCCTATCAAACAGGCAACAAGTAGTTAAAATTGGAAAAGCTATAGCAAACCCTGCACCAATTAATAGTGGTGTTCCCCAAGGCAGCATTCTAGGATTAGCACTCTTTCTGCTCTATATAAATGACTTTTGTGATCATATTATAAGCAGCTGCGTCCTCTTTGCCGATGATGGAGAACTATTTAACACTACAGACAATTCTATTTATTTATTTATTTATTTTATTTTGTCCTCTCTCCATTGCATCTCTGATTAGTTGGTTAGTAGTGTGGTGTTTTGGAAAAGAAGCTACGCAAAATTAGGTTTACAACTCTTAGAGCTTTTTTGCTATGTAGTTGCAGTGGGCTTTGGCACTTAGATCATTTGAGTTTTCATTTTTAGTGTTGAAATTTGAGCTGCCAATTTTAGACCAAGCGGTTAGTTGATCAAGGTCGTTTTGAATGATAGAAGTATTGTCTGTGGTGTTAAATAGTTTGACATCATCAGCAAAGAGAACACAATTACTTGAGATATGGTCACAAAGATCATTAATGTATAGTATAAAGAGTGTTGGTCCAAGGACGCTGCCTTGAGGAACGCCACTCTTGACAGGAACAGGATTTGATAAAGCATTGCCAATTTTGACCACTTGTTGTCTGTTAGACAGAAAAGCAGATATCCATTTGTGGAGGGGTCCTGAGATGCCATAGGATGTTAGTTTTAGGGGAAGTTTATCGTGAGTCAACTACTGAGTCAAAAGCTTTGCAGAAGTCTATGTAGATTGCATCTATTGATTTGCCTTGATCTAGATTTGAAGTCCATATGTTTTTGCAGTGGAGAAGTTGTAAGTTACATGATAACTTTTTCCTGAAACCAAATTGTTTGTTGGAGAGTAGGTTGTTAGTTTCTAAGTGTGAGGTAATGGATTGGTTGATGATAGATTCCATGACTTTGCAGGTGACGCAGCAAAGGGAGATCGGTCTGTAGTTTTCGACTAAGCTGGGGTCTCCTTTTTTGAAGATAGGGATGACTGTGGCTAGTGACCAAAGTTTGGAAGAGAACTGGTAGTGAAAGCTTTATCAAAGATAACACTTAGGGGTTCTGCTATATTAATGGAAAGTTTTTTTAAGAAGTATGCACATAGTCCATCGGGTCCAATAGAAAGCGATGGTTTTAGGTTGTGAAGAGCTTTTCCAACGTTGTCTTCCGTGAAATCTATATGAGTTAAATCATCATAGTCATTGCTGGTTCGTTTGTAGAATGTCGGATATCTTTTATCTAAGTTTTGTTCAATAACTGATAAAAAAAATTTCTAAGTTTTGTTCAATATTTTGTATTCTTTTTCTAGGTTTTGTTCAATATTTTGTATTCTTTTTCTAGGTTTTGTTCAATAGCTTGTAATCTTTTATCTAAGTTTTGTTCAATAGCTTGTAATCTTTTATCTAAGTTTTGTTCAATAGCTTGTAATCTTTTATCTAAGTTTTGTTCAATAGCTTGTAATCTTTTATCTAAGTTTTGTTCAATATTTTGTATTCTTTTTCTAGGTTTTGTTCAATATTTTGTATTCTTTTTCTAGGTTTTGTTCAATATTTTGTATTCTTTTTCTAGGTTTTGTTCAATATTTTGTATTCTTTTTCTAGGTTTTGTTCAATAGCTTGTAATCTTTTATCTAAGTTTTGTTCAATATTTTGTATTCTTTTTCTAGGTTTTGTTCAATATTTTGTATTCTTTTTCTAGGTTTTGTTCAATAGCTTGTAATCTTTTATCTAAGTTTTGTTCAATAGCTTGTAATCTTTTATCTAAGTTTTGTTCAATAGCTTGTAATCTTTTATCTAAGTTTTGTTCAATAGCTTGTAATCTTTTATCTAAGTTTTGTTCAATAGCTTGTAATCTTTTATCTAAGTTTTGTTCAATAGCTTGTAATCTTTTATCTAAGTTTTGTTCAATAGTTGTTAATCTTGATTGCAGAAAATACAACTTCAACAATAGAGTAGTAAATGTCTGCAACACTCTACATAATAATAATTTAATTTGTATACCGCCCTTCTCCCGAAGGACTCAGGGCGGTTAACAGCCAAATAAAAACGACAGTCAATAAACACAATACAAATAACACAATAACTAAAAAACTTATTCAAAATTTGGCTCAAATTTAAAATACAATTAAAACCCTAAAAAACCAATTAAAAATTAAAAACCCATAATAACATCTAAAAATTATATGCTAGTCCTGCACGGAAAAATAGATACGTCTTCAGCTCGCGGCGAAAGGTCCGAAGGTCAGAAAGTGGTCGGAGTCCAGGGGGAAGTTCGTTCCATAGGGTTGGCACCCCCACAGAGAAGGCCCTTCCCCTGGGGGCCACCAGCCAACATTGCTTGGCTGGCGGCACCCTAAGGAGTCCCTCTCTGTTTGGATGGCTGCTTGGATGGCTGCTTGGATGGCTGCTTGGATGGCTGCTTGGATGGCTGCTTGGATGGCTGCTTGGATGGCTGCTTGGATGGCTGCTTGGATGGCTGCTTGGATGGCTGCTTGGATGGCTGCTTGGATGGCTGCTTGGATGGCTGCTTGGATGGCTGCTTGGATGGCTGCTTGGATGGCTGCTTGGATGGCTGCTTGGATGGCTGCTTGGATGGCTGCTTGGATGGCTGCTTGGATGGCTGCTTGGATGGCTGCTTGGATGGCTGCTTGGATGGCTGCTTGGATGGCTGCTTGGATGGCTGCTTGGATGGCTGCTTGGATGGCTGCTTGGATGGCTGCTTGGATGGCTGCTTGGATGGCTGCTTGGATGGCTGCTTGGATGGCTGCTTGGATGGCTGCTTGGATGGCTGCTTGGATGGCTGCTTGGATGGCTGCTTGGATGGCTGCTTGGATGGCTGCTTGGATGGCTGCTTGGATGGCTGCTTGGATGGCTGCTTGGATGGCTGCTTGGATGGCTGCTTGGATGGCTGCTTGGATGGCTGCTTGGATGGCTGCTTGGATGGCTGGTTGGATGGCTGCTTGGATGGCTGCTTGGATGGCTGCTTGGATGGCTGGTTGGATGGCTGCTTGGATGGCTGCTTGGATGGCTGCTTGGATGGCTGCTTGGATGGCTGGTTGGATGGCTGCTTGGATGGCTGCTTGGATGGCTGCTTGGATGGCTGCTTGGATGGCTGTTTGGATGGCTGCTTGGATGGCTGCTTGGATGGCTGCTTGGATGGCTGCTTGGATGGCTGCTTGGATGGCTGCTTGGATGGCTGCTTGGATGGCTGCTTGGATGGCTGGTTGATTGTTATGGGTGATGGGGGTTTGGAGGTGATTTTTGATTGCAGGTTTTATTTTTATGCAATCAGCATGGTAGTCGATGTATAGGTTGGATTCACCATTGTCTTGTCTTCTTTTAAGTCCTGCACGGAAAAATAGATACGTCTTCAGCTCGCGGCGAAAGGTCCGAAGGTCAGAAAGTGGTCGGAGTCCAGGGGGAAGTTCGTTCCATAGGGTTGGCACCCCCACAGAGAAGGCCCTTCCCCTGGGGGCCACCAGCCAACATTGCTTGGCTGACGGCACCCTAAGGAGTCCCTCTCTGTGAGACCGCACGGGTCGGTGGGAGGCAAACGGTGGCAGTAGGCAGTCCCATAAGTAACCCGGTCCTAAGCCATCCTGTTGTTAGTTTCTCTAACCCCCATACTGTTCTGTTTCCCTTCCCCCAATACTCCCAGCAAAGAGTCAGTCAGAGGCCTCCTTTTCTGATTTATTTACATATATATAAATGTCCTGGCTACGTCTACCCACGGGCCTGCCAAGTTTCTGGAGATAACAAGGAAATTACAGATAAGGCCAGAATTACTCACGAATATATTCTTCCCTCCATTGATACAGATTGCCCGCCCAAATTCATTACTTTGTCCAAGAAAAAAAACCAGGAAGTCCCGCCTCCTATTTATAGACTCTGCAGATGTCACTGCATGACAATTATGACTTGGCTTTGTCCCAACTCTTCCGCTGCTGCGCACGTCGATCACGTCTACGTAACCTTGCATCACTCCAAAACTGTTCTTGGGGCGTTGCCAAATCAGAAGGAGGCTCCATGGAATCAGGCTTTGCTGGCCCCTCCTCCTCCCTTTGAGTGGGTGCCAGGGAGGGAAAGGGCTCAAGAGAAGCAGGGCTGGCCAGGTCTTCTCCCTCACTTTCTGAATCATCTGAGTCCAGGAGTCCGGGTCCAGGAACCTGGGTCACAACACATACCTTTTACCTTAAACTGTCTACCGTGGACCTTACATGTTTCTTAAGAGGTCCCTAAGGGGGCATGTATAAGCGCACCAGCGTGCCTACCATCCCTGTCCTACTGTCCCCATTTATATGTACTCATTTTATATGTTTATGGCTATGTTTTGCCTATTTGTATCCATTTATTTGTGCCATCTTTTTCATGTGTCTATACTGATACTCCTTCCTTATACTTGCTGACAAAATAAATACATACATACATACATACATACATACATACATACATACAGAAATAAATTCCTCGTTATATACTGCATGGGTCAGAAAAAGGGCAGACCCTCTCACATCCTGAACATAAACTGTTTCAACTCCTTCCCTCGAGATGGCGCTATAGAGCATTGTATGCCAAAACAACTAGAAAAGGAACATTTTTTCCCTTGTGTCCTCACTCTGCTGAATACCTAATTCCCACAGTACTATCTATGTCTAAGGATATATAAAGGTAAAGGTTCCCCTGGTTCATATGTGCTAGTCATTCCCGACTCTAGGGGGCGGTGCTCATCTCCGTTTCAAAGCTGAAGAGTCAACGCTGTCCAAAGACGTCTCCATGGTCATGTGGCCACGGAACCCTGATACCTTCCCACCAAAGGTGATCCCTATTTTTCTACTTGCATTTTTTATGTGCTTTCGAACTGCTAGGTTCACAGAAGCTGGGACACATAGCGGGAGCTCACCCCATTATGCGGCACTAGGGATTATGTTATATTATTCTATTGTTTTTATGTACACCAAGAGCTTCTGCACCAGAGACTAATTCCTTATGTGTCTAATTACACTTGGCCAAATCAAGCCTACTCTACTCTACTCTACTCTACTCTACTCTATTTCTATTCTATTCTATTCTATTCTATTCTATTCTATTCTATTCTATTCTATTCTATTCTATTCTATTCTATTCTATTCTATTCTATTCTATTCTATTCTGACTCTAATTATTTTTCCCTTTCTAGGATTCCACAGATCGTATTTGATTAGTGATTACAAATCAAATTTCCAATTTTTCCAAATATCCAAATTTGGAAACACTTGAGTACAGATTTAGAATTGTTCCTGAAAGCCAAAATGGTTTTGCTCAAAATGTAGGGACACCAGGACCAATGGAACCCTTTGTTTAATTTCTGACACTTTTACTGAATAATCAAAAGTAACCAATGTAATCTTTGGAAAGTTCTAATTTTCCATGAAACCAGACAGTCTGGAAACCTTTCTGTGAGAAGGGATGGAGGAAATGAATGTTGTTGTTTTTTCCCCATAGCACTGGTCCAAAATGCTTCAAGACCATTTCACAAAGTTGATCAAATGAAAAGAAAACTGTATAAAACCACCGAGCCACTTTAGGAAGAAGCTTCCTTGTGGAAGACAGAGAATAATGCAAACAAATCTGGCCTGACAGGCGATAGGTCTCCATGTTTAACGGAGGCTTTTGCAACTTGTACCCCTTGTTCATTTTAAGTGTGGAACATGAGAAACAGAACTGCACACAAAGTGTTTGCGTTGCCTAATTGCTATTGGAACTCAGGCACAGTCAACAGCTTGCAGAAGGCACATCTGCCAAGGACATCTTGCTTCAGTCAACGAATGACATATATACCATCGTCAAGTTGATTCCTAGCCCAGTTTTCATTTTCAGAACTTTCAAGGAGAAGAAGGATGTTCGCGCAAGCCATGATTGAATCTGCATCATGACTCACACAGAGCCAAGTTCTTTGCGAGAACCTGGGCACTCTTGCTTCTTAACGTTAATTTTAAAGTTAGTCATTTCAAGCTGCACAACAAGGGTAGAAAAACAGAATGCATCTCATTCTTCACTGGCCATTGGCCTCTTTGAAAATAATTTCACCAATGAACCTCTGGTGGCTCAGACTGCTAAGACAGTCTGTTATTAACACAGCTGCTTGCAATTACTGCAAGTTCAAGTCCACCAGGCCCAAGGTTGACTCAGCCTTCCAAAGCTGGCTGAGGAACTCTGGGAGTTGAAGTCCAAAAGTCTTAAAGGGACCAAGTTTGGACACCCCTGCTTTATAAGGTAGGTAAAATGAGGACCCAGATTGTTGGGGGCAATAAATTGACTCTGTATATAATGTACAAACGGATGAAGACTATTGCTTAACATAGTGTAAGCCGCCCTGAGCCTTCAGAGAAGGGCGGGATATAAATGCAAATTTAAATTTTTTTAAAAAAATGAATAATTCTTATTTCTGTATTGTATCTTGGATTCAGGACACGATCTGTTGCCTCTACTTTTTAACCTTATGGTTATAGACTATCAGGATTAAGGAAAACCAGATTCAATCCCTGTTAAGCTCACTCTGTGATTCCAAATCCAATCTTCTCCCATCAAAAAAAGTCAATAATTGTTTGTTCGCGCGGGGCTCTCTTAAATCGTCAAGATTTTAAATTTAAATTTTTTAAAGTTTTAAATTAGGGTTTTTTAGATTTTATATATTTTAAATTTCTTGGCCAAACTGTATAAGTTTTTTAATTTATTTTTAATTGTACATTGTTTATTTTGATTATGGCTGTACACCGCCCTGAGTCCTTCAGGAGAAGGGCGGTCTAGAAATCTAATAAAATAAATAAATAAATTAATTAATTAATCAGAATAGAGCTGGAAGGGACCCTGGAGGTCTTCTAGTCCAACCCCATGCTTAAGCAGGAGACCCTATACCATTTTAGATAGGCGGCTATCTAGTCTTTTCTTTAAAACCTCCAGTGATGAAGTCCCTACAAGTTCTGAAGGCAAGCTGTTCCACTAGTTAATTGTCCTCACTGTTAGGAAGTGTCTCCTTAATTCCAGGTTGCTTCTCTCCTTGATTAGTTTCCATCCCTTGCTTCTTGTCTTGCCTTCCGGTGCTTTGGAAAATAAGTTGACCCCTTCTTTTTTTTTTGGCAGCCCCTCAAATACTGGAACACTGCTATCATGTCACCCCTAGTCTTTCTTTTCTCTAGACTGGCCACACCCAATTCCTGTAAGTAACAAGCCAATGTTGTATTAGCACAATCCGCATCTGCCTCTTCACAACAGAGAGACATAGCTCTGCATCTTTTCACTGGGCAAAATAACAGAATAACAGAGTTGGAAGGGACTTTGGATGTCTTTTAGTCCAATCCCGTGGTCAAGCAGGAATCCTATACCATTTCAGACAGATGGTTGCACAATATCTTCTCAAAAATCTCCAGTGTCGGAGCAACCACAACTTCTGGAGGCAATTCGTTCCCCTAATTAATTGTTGTAATTGTCAGGAAATTTCTCCTTAGTTCTAGGTTGCTTCTCTCCTTGATTAGTTTCCATCAACTGCTTCTTGTCCTGCCTTCAGGTGGTTTGGAGAATAGTTTGACTCCCTCTTCTTTGTGGCAGCCCCTGAGATATTGGAACACTGCTATCATATCTCCCCTACTCCTTCTTTTCACTAAACTAGACATGCCCAATTCAGTGGTGGGATTCAAATATCTTACTACCGGTTCTGTGGGTGTGGCTTGGTGGGCATGGCAGGGGAAGGATACTGTAAAATCTCCATTCCTACCCCACTCCAGAGGAAGGTTACTGCAAAATCCTCATTTCCTCCCAATCAGCTGGGACTCGGGAGGTAGAGAATAGATGGGGGCAGGGCCAGTCAGAGGTGATATTTACCGGTTTTTCCGAACTACTCAAAATTTCTGCTACCAGTTCTCCAGATCTGGTCAGAACTTGCTGAATACCACCTCTGGCCCAATTCCTTCAACCATTCTCAGGGGTGAAATGCTCCCGATTTGGACCTGATTGAGCGATCCGGTAGTGATGGGGGTGGGTAGTTTGGAGAACCGGTAGCAAAAATCCCTGCCCCCACCCACTGCCCATGCCTTGCTGTTCCTCTTCTCTGTCCCTGAAGCTCTTGGTGGTGATATAGCTGCAAACGGCCTTAAATGACTGCCGCGGTGCTTCAAAGGGCCTCACTACAGCTGATCAATGCTTATAGGCGGCTAGTAGACTGGTGCCTCTATTTTTAAAGAAGTAGACCGGTGCCTCTCCAAAAAAGACAATTGGTCGACCGGTGCCTCTATTTTTAAAGAAGTAGACCGGTGCCTCCCCAAAAAAAGGCAATTGGTAAACTGGTGCCTCTATTTTTAAAGAAGGTTGACCGGTGCGCTCCCAAGTTTTGTATACTTTATTATTTTTATTATTTATTATTATTGGCCATGCCCATTCAGTCGCCCGACCACCAAGCCATGCCCACCAATTAAGCCACGTCCACAGAACCGGTAGGGAAAATTTTTAGATTTCACCCCTGACCATTCTTCATATGTTTTAACCTCCATTTCCCGAATCGTTTTGTTGCTCTTCTCAGCACTCTTTCTAGAGTCTGAACAGTTCATTCCTATAGCTGTTTTCTTTAGGATATTCCTATTATACCACCTGCCTTTTTAATATTATTGAGGCTGTAAACTAATTGAAGAGCTTTCAGCGGATGAACTGTCAGCTAATCAATTAACAGCACGAAAACATTCTATTCGTAACAGCAGAGAAGTAAATTCCACTGTACTCTCTCTTTTCTTTCAAACAGGAAATCCATCTTGGTCGCTTTCCCCCAAATCAGGTAAATACACAGCGAGATATCCATCTTAGAAAACTGGGACTACTCCATTTCTAATCTTCCAATTAAGAAATTAGATTCTTCTGTTCTTCCGTCAGGATATAGCTTAGCATTCCCCATCTAACCGACAGTTTGGCATGGTCTCCTTGATTGGGAATCCATTTCACTTTCTTATTATATAAAAAATAAGCCTTTGGGGCATAAGATTTACTGCCTTTTATTTGTTTCAGCAAGATTTCATGTTTTATGAGACTCTGCCTTTTTAATCCAGCAACACACCAGCTCATTTCTTTCTGTAAAACCTGAAGCCAACAGGTTTAGGTCAAGTCACAAAGGTTGTTTCAGCAATAGAGGAAAGCACACATCGTTTCAGAGAACCATTTAGAGCAGAGTCAATTGGGGACATTTTTGGTTATTGTAGACACTCTACGCTTCTTATATGGATTTGGGACTCTCTGCCTAAGAAAGTGTGTAGTTGTATGGATCTAAGATTTATGCAAAGCAATTATATGGTTTGGAGTTGAGATCGTCCCTGAACTTCAAACACCTCTAACACAGGGGTGAAAGGCTTCCGGTTCGGACCAAATCACCTGATCCAGTAGCGATGGCGGCGGGTGATTCGGAGAACCAATACCAAAAATCCCTGCCCTCCCTTCCCCCACATGCCCAGCTGAGCCATGCAATCATCAGAGGGTTGTTGTTTTTTTTACTTTTAAAAGCATTTTTTCTTTGGCCGAAAAAATGCTTTTAAAAGTAAAAAAAAAAAGCCTCTGATGATTGTGCGGCTCAGCTGGGATTGTCAGAAACTTTTCAAAGCATTTTTTCTACAACCTCTTCGGCCGAAGAGGCTGTTAAAAAAAAAAAAAGCTTTTAAAGGGTTCTGGCGATCAGGCAACTCAGCTGGGATCGTCAGAACCCATTCAAAGCATTTTTTTCTACAACCTCTTTGGCCAAAGAGGCTGTAAAACATGCTTTTAAAAGGCTCCTCTGGCGATCCCAGCTGAGTTGCCTGATCATTAGAAGCTTTTAAAAGCATTTTTTTACAACGGCTGTAGAGGTTGTAGAAAAAATGCTTTTAAAAGTAAAAAAAAAGAAGTTGGCCACGCCCACCCAGTCACATTAACCCCCCCCCAAGCCATGCCCACAGAACTGGTAGTAACAAATTTTACATTTCACCCCTGCTCTAATGGTTACCCTCTTTTTCAGGAGCTCATTCTTGACAGAAAAACTTTATAGATCCAGAACCAGCTTCTTTTCCTTACAGGGGACAATTAACTTCACCCTAACTAATATCTCAGGAATGGACCTTTAGAGCAGGATATTTGGAGCTGGAAGGAACCTGGAGGATTACACTAACTATGTAAATCACCTGTTGGAAAGAATATCCATCTGGTTCAGTTCCAAGCCAGGATAAAGGCACTAGAGATAAAATGGGGGCTCGATGCTGATTGAAAAGCAAGGTTTATTGTGCTGAAATGGACAACTTAACAAAAGAAATTAAAGAGAAAGAAGAGACAGATTATTATACAATCTGGAATAAGTGAATTTAATAATAATACTGGTATTTCACTTCAAGGCTGAGTTCAGCTTGTTTCCAGCTGAAGGTCCAAACAAGGTATCAGTGAAAAAAAAAGCAAATGGCTGTAAAATAAATTTCAAAACAACACTTGGATATCTTAACATTTTATGTATCCTTTGCAATAAAAGTGCTGTGTCTACCACTTATTGAGGAAAGTACTACATGCCTATTTAGTATCTGCCAAATAAGAACATTTTTGGCTTTGCAAACATCTTTTTTTTTAATGAATAAGAATATAGGCTCCTTATTTTTCTAAAGGCTCTCAATCAGCTTTCCATTGAATTTATTGGGTTGGAGCCAGACCTAGCTATGCTTTGAGTAAACTGAACAGACGAATTGCATTATTGTACTGTTTAATAAATATATTGCAGCAACTTCTGAAATGGTAATATGCAGATAACACAGCCATTACACTTATTTCAAGGATTAAGAATGAAATTTATGCCTTTTGAACCATCTCACACAACCGATCTAATTGAACTTATTATACAATAGTTGCGTTGAAACAATCAGCACATTCACCAGCTAAAACAAGACGTCTTTGGGACAAACACCAGAAAGGAACTCATAAAGTAGTTTTCAACTTACGACCACAACTGAGCCCAAAATTTCTGTTGCTAAGTGAGACATTTGTGAAGTGTGCTTTGCCCCATTTTACGACCTTTCTCTCCACAGTTGTTAAGTGAATCACTGCAGTTATTAACTGAGTAACGGGGTTGTTAAGCAAATCTGGTTTCCCCATTGACTTGCTTGGTAGAAGGTTAGAAATGGGATTGCATGACCCCAGGACACTGCAACCGTCATAAATATTTATAATATTTTATAATATTATAAATAAACTTTATAATGCCTTGGTAAGGCCACACTTGGAATAATGCATTCAGTTTTGGTCGCCGCGATGTAAAAAAGATGCTGAGACTCCAGAAAGAGTGCAGAGAAGAGCAACAAAGATGATTAGGGGACTGGAGGCTAAAACATATGAAGAATGGTTTCAGGAATTCGGTATGTCTAGTTTAATGAAAAGAAGGACTAGGGGAGACATGATAGCAGTGTTCCAATATCTCAGGGGCTGCCACAAAGAAGAGGGAGTCGGGCTGTTCTCCAAAACACCTGAGGGTAGAACAAGAAGCAATGGGTGGAAACTGATCAAGGAAAGAAGCAACTTAGAACTAAGGAGAAATTTCCTGACAGTTAGAACCAGTGGTGGGATTCAACTAATTTAACAACCGGTTCTCTGCTCTAATGATTTCTTCCAACAACCAGTTTGCCAAACTGTTCAGACAGTTAACAACCGGTTCTCCCGAAGAGGCTGGCTGAATCCCACCACTGGTTAAAACAATCAATAAGTGGAACAACTTGCCTGCAGAAGTTGTGAATGCTCCAACACTGGAAATTTTTAATAATAATAATAATAATAATAATAACAACAACAACAACAACAACAACAACAACAACAACAACAACAACAACAACAATTTAATTTGTATACCGCCCTTCTCCCGAAGGACTCAGGGTGGTTTACAGCCAAAATAAAAATACAGCAATACATACAATATTAAAAACAAACATTAAAAAACTTATTAAATTTGGCCCAATATTAAAATACAAGTAACCCTAAAAATTAATAAAAATTAAAACCCCATAAAATCAGCTAAAAAATTAAAATTAAAATTCAAGCCAGTCCAGCAAGACAAAACAAATAAGTCTTAAGTTCGTGGCGAAAGGTCCGGAGTCAGGTATTTGTCGGAGTCCAGGGGGAAGCTCGTTCCACAGGGTAGGAGCCCCCACAGAGAAGGCTCTTCCCCTGGGGGCCGCCAGTCGACATTGCTTGGCTGACGGCACCCTAAAGAGTCCCTCTCTGTGAGAACGCACAGGTCTCTGGGAGATACAAGATGGCAGTAGGCGGTCCCGTAATATATTAAGAAAATGTTGGATAACCATCTGACTGAGATGGTGTAGGGTTTCCTGCCTGGGCAGGGGGTTGGACTAGAAGACCTCCAAGATCCCTTCCAACTCTGTTGTTATATTATATATTATAAATATGAATCAGTTCCAAGCCTCTGAATTTTGATCACATGATCATGGGGATACTGCAATGGGCACAAGTGTGAAAAAACGGTCATGTCACTTTTATCTGTGCCATTGTAACTTTGAATGGTCACTAAATGAACCGTTGGAAGTCGAGAACTATCTATATGTGTTTGCTTTAGGATTATTTCAAACGGGAAGCCAATTAAACTTTGTTATTAACGACTTTTTAAAAAAATAAAAATAAATATTTCCAAATTATCTCCACCGGTTTCACAAAAATCTATAGTTAACACAGCCAGTAAATTAACAGGAGTAACTATTAAAGATGGTGACAAATAGGAGCAGCTGAAGCGTAAGGCCAAAATATAAATGATTGGAACCCTCAAACGTCATGAAAGAAGTACAGCTTGGAGAAATCAACCCTACATTGACTAATTGGAAACAGAACTCAAGGTATTGCCTGAAATTTCCCAACAAATGTTTCTAAGGTTTAGGTGGCATTACGAGGATTAGACAAAAATTTGTACTAAGAAGTTGCAAATGTGCACGAAATGTTCTGCAAATTTTGCCAGTTTATCAATGGGTATTCAAACTCCAAGAAATGAAATGTTTGCAGTTCATCCTTCTTCCCAAATGCGATCATAAATTATATATGTCCATATTTCTTGCTGTTATGTATTGAAAAGGTTGTGTTTATACTATGGGTTATGAATGAGATTAATGAGGAGTCTCAGTGCAGTAAACCTCCTTCACAGAAACAAGAGCTAAATTGTAATAAATCACAGATATATGTTCACATATTTATGGGACAGGAAGATTTAGGAGGCCTCTGTATAGAGACGCTATCCCAACACAAGAGAGAAAATTATGGCTTTTAGTGGGGGAAAGATTGAAAAAAAACAGGACATAGTGCACATCTGCTGTGGTGGGGCTGATAATTTTTTTAAAACAAATTTTTTTAGCAAAAGCTTATATCAATACGTCATTCAGCTGAAGATACACATTTATACAGCCCCACCAATCCAACTCACCCTTTGCAAATCCAGATTAAAAAGAATCTTCTCCGACAAGAAGGGCTTAGAATTGTATTTCAATCAAGTTGGAGAAAGAAGGTGATGGAAGACTGAACTAACAAGGAGTGCCATTTAAGTTAAATTTAGGAAAAGAGGTTACAAGGCAAGGCTAAATGACAAAGCTAAGCTTTATTAAAGCCTCTGAAAGAGAATGGAGAGAGAGGGGTGAGGGAGGGGGAGAGAGAGAGACAGAGAGAGAGACAGAGAGACAGAGACAGAACACGGAGAGAGAGAGAGAGAGAAAGAGAAAGAGAAAGAGAAAGAGAGACAGAGACAATAAGAAAAGTCCACTTGTTTTGCTGCATTTTTGCTCCTGTAATTCTTTGCCTTCTTCAGATTCAACCCAGATGGTTGCCTTAAAGGCAAATGCCAAGAAGGAAATTGGCCAAACGTTGCATAGAAAGTGATTGTCAGATTCACTCCAATTCTTTCTACCTTCCTGCTTTTTGGTCTGGGATCCCAGGATGTAGCTTACAAAATGCATCAGGAAGTTTTTTTTTTCCTCTGAAAGAAAAGAAAAATAATAATCTGATTTTCAATAAACATACTAGGAAGCAGGGATGAGCTTTGTGGCTTAGAGGCGAGGACATTTATCTTCTACTCGTAAGGCTGAGAGTTTAATCCTAGGCAGCAGCAGATGTTTCTCTATCAGGAAATATCTGCTGTGAACTTCGCATTGGCATCAGGAAGGGCATCCAGCCAGTAAACACTCAGCTCTGTTCAGTCACCCCAACTCTAAACTGAAGCAAGGGATTACAGGATTGTAAAAAAAGGAAAAAAAATACTGTGAAGCAGGGATAATATGTTACTCATGATCACTAGGGGTGCATTCCATTAGAAAGGTAAGGGTTAGAAAGATTAAAAAGATCAGGGTGGAAGAGCTATGGCACCCCATAGAAATAGGAAAAGAGAAGGTTATGGTAGGACAAAAAAAAAAGGAACTGTTCATATTTTCACTTGTGTAACCCAACCTATATTTTGGACCTGGCTTTCATTATGACCAGGATGTTATAATCTCTGACTTTTTGTATATAAGTGTCAGTTTGGTTGTAAGTTGCTGGCCTAAAAACCTGGGTTAGTGGGTTCTAGTCCTGTTTTAGGCATGAAAGGCAGATGAGTGACTTAGGGTCAGTCACCAGGAGACAGTGAGTTCTAGTCCTGTTTTAGGCATGAAAGACAGCAGAGTAACTTGGGCCAGTCCCACTCTCTCAGCCCAACCCAACATACAGGGTTGTTATAGAGAAAACAGAAGGAGGAAGGCAGTGGTGGGTTTCAAAAATTTTTACTACCGATTCGGTGGGTGTGGTTTGGTGAACATGGCATGGCTTGGTGGGCATGGCAGGGGAAGGATACTGTAAAATCTCCAGTCCCACCCCACTCTGGGGGAAGATACTGCAAAATCCCCATTTCCTCCCAATCAGCTGGGACTCAGGAGGCAGAGAATAGATGGGTGTGAGGCCAGTCAGAATTTTTACTACCGGTTGTCCGACCTACTCAAAATTTCCACTACCGGTTCTCCAGAACTGGTCAGAATCTGCTGAAACCTATCTCTGGAAGAAGGCACTACTTATTGAAGTTTGAATTACTTATTAGAGCAAAAAAAGTGGGATAAAAATAAATCTAACTAACACTTAAATTAAATATATAACCCATTGAAAGAATTAAGAAAACATGGCTTCCACATCTAATGTGCTATCATGGAGATGTTTGCTGGGAACAATTATGGAGATTTTTTTAAAAAAAAAAACTGCTTGCCATCTTCATCGGCCACTCTCAGATACAGTGTTGATGAAGCAGAAGCTATAAAAATCCCACATTTATTTGTCTGACTGGAGAGAGTCTTTATCTTTTCAAGTGGATGCGTATGCGTGTGACTCTTAGGGAGAAAAAAATGTGGATATCTATCAATAGGAGACAGAAAGTGTCAGACTAATTAATTTGATTTTGGACATGGTCCTGAATCAATGTCAGCAGTGTCTGACCTGGGCAGAGTCAGAGAAAGCTGTTTTTCAAAACTGGCATTTACTATATGCTCTGTTTTGAGAGATCTGGGCTCTTCTGCTTGGTGTCGTTAGTGAATATTCAAATTGGTGACAGACGAAGGGAAGATATTTGCAAAAGCTGAAATCTCCTGTAAGATCATTAATTCTCTAGCTGCCCATACTGATTCCAGAAAACAAAAAAAGCCATAAAGCTTGTGACGTCTTTTTCATGGAGTTTGTCCAAGTGCTATAGTAGAAAGGACAATTCCTGCCCACCTGAGGACAGCTTCTTCATTCATAAGCTGGGAGATGCCTGCCAAGACCAGCACAGTGAAAACTGATCAAATCTCAAACATGAATGGCAAAATGAAAAGTATCGCAAGAACTCAAAAATTAAAAATGAATTATGGCTCATTTAAGCCATCATTGTCTTAATAATTCTTCCAGAAACTCTGCATTCTTGGCCAATTCGATTATCCTCTGATTGGAGATAGGGAGAATGCCTGAAAAATCATATATATTATATGAGAATGGAATGGAATGGAATGGAGTGAAGCGGAGCTGAGTGGAGCAGAGCAGAATAGAGTAGAACAAAAGAAAACAGAACAGAACAGAACATAATAGAATAGAATATTCTTTATTGGCCAAGTGTGATTGGACACACAAGGAATTTGTCTCCGGTTCATAAGCTTCCACTATACATACAAGCAACAAAATGATAAAACATAAATCATAAGATATAATCATATGTTATAAGATACGTCCAACAAGTGGTAGTCATAAGATACCAATAGGAGTAGGTAATAGGAAAGGTGAGAAGGATAATAGTAATACAGTCCTACTACATGATTAGATATTAGGAAGAAGAGGCATTGTGGGAATTATGTGTTTAGCAGAGGGATGGCATGGGGGATGAAACTGTCTTTGTGCCTAGTCATATTTTTTTTTTTTTGCATTTATATCCTGCCCTTCTCCGAAGACTCAGGGCGGCTTACACTATGTCAAGCAATAGTCTTCATCCATTTGTATACTATATACAAAGTCAACTTATTGCCCCCCAACAATCTGGGTCCTCATTTTACCTACCTTATAAAGGATGGAAGGCTGAGTCAACCTTGGGCCTGGTGGGACTTGAACCTGCAATATTGCAAGCAGTTGCTGTTAATAATAGGCTGCATTAGCCTGTTGTGCCACCAGAGGCCCATTTTGGCATGCAATATGGATATATAGCTAAGACCTGAACTACCATGTTTCCCTGAAAATGCAACCTATTCAGAAAGTAAGTCCTAGCTTGATTTTTACATGTGCACCCAATATAAGCCCTACCTCTCCCAAAATAAGCCCTAATTAAGACCCTGCCCACTCCAGGGTGCACAGGTAAAAAAATTAAACTAGGCTGGGGTGGAGGGGGGTGGAGCTGCCGTACTACATACCTTCGGACATTCATACCCACGCCTCGCACACCTCAGCCCATTTCTTTTGCAGGTGGCAAGACCTTTCTGAAGAGCCGATAACAGAGCTCCGGATTAAGCTCTTCTGCTTCTTCTGGCTGCAATAGAAGTTCCTGAAGGCCTCTGATAGCAAAAATGAGGCTGGGGGGCAACGTGAGCAAGTGAGGTGAGTCAGTGGCCATCATCCCCCCCAAAAAATAAGACCTGGTGGGTTTTTTTTGGTGGCAAAAAAATATAAGACAGAGTCTTATTTTCAAGGAAACCAGGTAGGAATTTGCAAGATGATTCATTTAACAAAAAACACTTCTGCATAGATGAAGTTAAATTTCATTTGATTTCACTTGCTGATACCTTCATGAAAATCTGAATTTGAAAAGGTTCGCATTCCTTTTCTTTTTTAAAAAGGTTTTTTTTTTCTACAAACATATCGCTGTGTGATCAGTGTGGAGCCAGAGTTACATTTTAGTACAAATAAAACAGTACTCTTCATATTTAACATAATTAACAATCTTATAGAATTTTAGTAGTAATACACATATTTTGTTGAATCTTTCTATAATTAGTCAATATTTAAATATATTATTTTTATGCCAATCTCCATATTCTTGATTTCACTTCTTCTACTACAGATAGAATACCAATCAACATATTTGTTATGTTTAACAAACTTATATAATTCTAATAGTAATACTCATATTTATATTGAATTGTAATCTTCCATTGTTCCCCTTTCTAATTTTTAGTTATGCCACTGTTATGTTTTAAAAAAAATATCCCCTTTCTAATCGCATTTTAAAACAAATAAAATAATGTTTGTCTTAATTATATTTGACAAATTATATAATTCTAATAATAACAATACACATGCTTTGTTGAATTATAATCTTTCGTTATTATCTTGTTCAATAATTCAGTATGTTTTCATGCCGATCAAATTTTTCATATCACTCCTTTTACTACAAATAAAGATTCATTTTCATTGGCCTTACCCTCTATTAAAATGTTGGCCGGTTGCAATGTTGCTTATCAAACTATACTTCTATATATAAAGGTTTCTAACAATGTGGGGACTACTTATTAGTCCCTTTGCCCTGTCTTGCCCTGGGACTAGGTAGGCAACTTCATCTTCAGTGCTAGGAAGGTGTGGGGCTTGCTTCCTGTTAGTATTTAGTATTTAGTATTTATTGAATTTTTATACCGCCTTTCTCCCGAAGGACTCAGGGCGGTTCACAGCCAAGATAAAACAGCAATAATATACAGATAAAACAATAATTAAAAAACTTATTAGATGTATGGCCAGATTAAAACATTTAAAACCATAAAAACCCCATAAAATTTGTATCAAATATTAAAAACTATTTAAAATTCCTATGCCAGTCCTGCGCGAATAAACAGATACGTCTTCAGCTCGCGGCAGAAGGTCCGAAGGTCAGGCAGTTGACGAAGTCCAGGGGGAAGTTCATTCCAGAGGGTGGGAGCCCCCACAGAGAAGTTAATTATGTTAATTTTTGTTAATTTATGGTATCTTGATTTGCCAGTTAGGGCGGGGATGTGATTTTTTTCAGTGTTAGTACCTTGACTGAAACATTATTTTCTAACATAAACCAAAGAAATAAAGTATCTGATTTTTATTTATTTATTTATTTATTTATTTATTGTTTATATTTATATACCGCCCTATCTCCCAAAGGACTCAGGGCGGTTTACAGGCATTTAAAAAACAAAAAAAACAAAAAATACAATAAATACAATTCTAAAAACAATTAAAAAACTTATTCAAAAGCCTTAATTAAAAATATAAAAATTAAAACCCAAGATAAAACCCACAAACTAAAATCTAACTCAGTCCTGCGCAGTTAAATAGATATGTTTTAAGCTCATGCGGAAGGTCCAAGGTCCGAAGCTGACGAAGTCCTGGGGCAGTTCATTCCAGAGGGTGGGAGCCCCACAGAGAAGGCCCTTCCTGGGCGCCGCCAGATGACATTGCCTCGCTGACGGCACCCTGAGGAGTCCCTCTGTGAGAGCGCACGGTCGGTGAGAGGTATTCGGTAGCAGCAGGCGGTCCCGTAGATAACCCGCCCTATGCCATGGAGCGCTTTAAAGGTGGTCACAAAACCTTGAAGCGCACCCGAAGGCCACAGGCAGCCAGTGCAGTCTGCGCAGGATGGTGTTATACGGGAGCCACGAGGGCTCCATCTATCACCCGCGCAGCCGCATTCTGACTAACTGCAGCCTCCGGATGCCCTTCAAGGGAGCCCCATGTAGAGAGCATTGCAGTAATCCAGGCGAGACGCCACGAAAAGCGTGGGTGACCGTGCATAGGGCATCCCGTCCAGAAAGGCGCAACTGGCACCAGGCGAACCTGGTAGAACGCTTCCTGGAGACGGCCAAATGCTCTTCTAGAGACAGCCGTTCATCCAGGAGGACGCCTAAGTTGCGAACCCTCTCCATCGGGGCCACTGACTCGCCACCGATGGTCAGCCGCGGATTTAGCTGACTGTACCGGGATGCCGGCATCCACAGCCACTCTGTGTTGGCGGGATTGAGCTTGAGCCTGTTTCTCCCCATCCAGACCCGTACGGCCTCCAGACACCGGGACAGCACTTCGATAGCTTCGTTGGGGTGGTCCGGTGTAGAAAAGTACAGCTGGGTGTCATCCGCATACAGCTGGTACTTCACACCGAAACCACTGATGATCTCACCCAGCGGCTTCATGTAGATGTTAAACAGTAGGGGCGAGAGGATCGACAGCTGCACGAATAACATACGCCCAAAATTGGAAACAGGAAAAGATACCAACAGATGAAGAAGTGATAGGGAAAGTTTTAGAGTGGGCCGAAATGGGCAAGAAATTAAAGAGAAAGAAGACAGAGATTATTATATAATATGGAATAAATGGTATGAATGGCTGGAGTCTAGAAATAAAGGGAAAAAAATAAAGGGGAGAAATTAGAATGTACAGAATGTATTAGAAATGTGCAATATGTAAATAATAAATATATAAGAATCGAGAAAAATAAAGCTATTGGTATTAGATAATTTAATGTAAATAAAGAAAAGGGGATCAGAAAGAAAATAAAATAACAAATGTGATATGGAGGGAAAGGTATAAAATTGAAAGAAGACCACTAAGAAACACTGTTTAGAAATAGGAAATATTTATATGTTATATGTTGTGTGTTTCTCAGATTGTGTATCACATTAAAACAATTTAAAAAATTAAAAAAAGAAACATTATTTTCTGCTTGATTGATTGTCTGGGATTAATTTTTGCTTATCTGCTCCAGGCTACTGAAGTGGAAGTATTCTGGTTTTTGGTTTCCTTCTTAGCTGTTAACTAAGAAGGAAACAAAAATGTATAGGGATAAACCTACCACTTGGAGGATTTAGAATGAGCTTTCCAGTTGGCTGTAACAGATGGTACAAAGCCCACTCCATTCTAGCCCTGATGATTTTATTTATTTATTTTGTTGAGTACATATTAGATAACATACATAAGTATAAGGGCCTCTGGTGGCTCATCAGACTAAGCAGTCTGTTATTAACACAGCTACTTGCAATTACTGCAAGTTCAAGTCCCACCAGGCCCAAGGTTGACTCAGCCTTCCATCCTTTATAAGATAGGTAAAATGAGAACCCAGATTGTTGGGGGCAATAAAAGTTGACTTTGTATATAATATACAAATGGATGAAGACTATTGCTTAACACAATGTAAACCGCCCTGAGTCTTCGGAGAAGGGCGGGATATAAATTCAAATTTAAAAAAATGAATACATAAAGTGAATACAATTAAAGGAAAATTAGGACAGGGTTGGTAGGCACGCAGGTGCTCTTGTGCACGCCCCTTACAGACCTCTTAGGAATGGGGTGAGGTCAAAAAGTAGACAGTCTTAGGTTAAAGTTTTGGAGGTTTGGAGATGAGACCACAGAGTTTGGTAGCGCATTCCAGGCATTAACAATTCTGTTACTGAAGTCATATTTTATGCAATCGAGTTTGGAGTGGTTTACCATAGGTTTGTATATTGTGTGCTCATGTATTGTTGTGGTTGAAGCTGAAGTAGTCATTGACAGGTAGGACATTGTAGCAGATGATTTTATGAGCTGTGTTTAGGTCATACCGAAGGCGGCGTAATTCTAAATTTTCTAAACCCAGAATTTCAAGTCTGGTGGCATAAGGTATTTTGTTGCGAGCAGAGGAATGGAGGACTCTTCTTGTGAAATATTTCTGGATGCCCTCAATTGTATTAATGTCCAATATGCAGTGCGGGTACCAGACAGATGAGCTGTATTTGAGAATTGGTTACCTAGTTAATAATAATAATCTAACTATATATATATATATATATATATATATATATATATATATATATATATATATATATACTGTTTCTTCCTTTTAACTGCAGTTTGAACTGATTGGGTGGGAGCTTGGCTGTGCTCTGATTGGATGGGGGTTTTTCTGTGCTCTGATTGGCTGGGGGTGTGTCCTGTCAAGCCCCCACCAACACAGGACACACCCCCAGCCAATCAGAGCACAGAAAACCCCATCCAATCAGAGCACAGCCAAGCTCCCACCCAATCAGTTCAAACCCCACTAGCAGTTAAAAGGAAGAAACAGCTGCGATCACACATTGCTCCCAGAAGCACGGTTGAAGCCTGAAGATGACGAATGAGACTTCAAACGCGCCAAGACACTTCCAATTTTACACGGGAGAAAACCCAACAACCAAAGACCTATATATATATATATATATATATATATATATATATATATATATATATATATATATATATATATATATATATATATATATATATATATATATAATAATAATGAGGAGGGGGGGGAGGATGCAACCCGTATCAACCATCAGCACCAGTCAGTGGTAGTTGTGATGCCTTTTTGAATGTTCAGTTGATTGAGTTTCATGTTTAATGAATAAAGATTAATAATAATAATAATAATAATAATAATAATAATAATAATAATAACAACAACAACAACAACAACAACAACAACAACAACAACTAGGTAATGATGTTAACTAGTTGAGCAATAAAATATCTTCAAAGAACACAATCAAGCTCAGAGAGAACCAAGGAACCCACACAGTTCAACTCTGAGCCACAATATTTTCCTCCATTGGTATTTCTAACAAAAAGCTTTGTGATCTGTTAAAATAGCCACTAGCAGATATCAAAATGCCTGAGACACCCCAGTGGTATGAATTGCAAACTCTTTTTTCTCCCTTGCTAGATCTACATATGCAGTTCTGTATCCAAGCTCTTTGATCTTTTGAACCTATTTCATGTTTAGTGTTAGTGTTTCCCCTCCGAGTAACCATAGTTTCCATTAAGAGGTGGTAAATATTGCTCTCATTATATCATCCCAATTAATTCCACCTCACTGTGCCCTGTAGCCACTGAAAGCTCTTCCAGATAATTATGGGACTAATTAATTTATGTCCTAAGAAATTAAAACAATTTTGCAATATGTGAAAAAATAATCAGAAGAGTAGAACAAACTAGCATTTTGATTAAACTAGTGCTACTTTTATACACACAAACACACAGAGGGGGAAAGAGATGAAAATGTACGTGTGCATTTGTGAATATGTAGCTGATAAACTTAGTGATATATTTAACTCTTTCAGTTATTAATTAGGAAACAGGGAAAACATTCTTCAATTTTATTTGTGATTATAAATAATTCCAATTTACTTGAAGAAATAGTCTAAGAAGCCTAAATACTTCCTAGCCATATCTCCTTTGTTGACTTCAATTCTTCATTTAATGATTCAGCCAATGATCATTAATAGTATAGTACGAGCCTATCCACTGATTATTCTAAAGTAAGCCTTTTTTCATTTAATTCTAAAGAACCGGACAGAACCGGGAGCAATCCGCCTGTTCTGTCCTCCCACCTCAGTCCGGGAGACACGTGAACTGACTCAATTAGCCGGCAATTTAGTCCACGGCAGCTATCAGCTCTGGCAGCAAACCAGTGATCATCTGCCAAGATTTTCTTTATCTTCCTTGATGCTGGCATCTCAGAAGCTTGTTACCGGAGCAACCAGG
Source organism: Ahaetulla prasina (assembly GCF_028640845.1). Lineage (NCBI taxonomy): Eukaryota > Metazoa > Chordata > Lepidosauria > Squamata > Colubridae > Ahaetulla > Ahaetulla prasina. The sequence goes on from NC_080543.1 coordinate 126,452,077, forward strand.
AAGTCACGAACAAACAGCAATCCAAGCCAAATGCTCAGTCAAATAGTTCAGCTCAAGTTTTCTCCAGTCAGTTTGCTTTGTCCATCATGAAGTAGTAGAGCAGCCCCTCCTGCTTTTATACCCTGTGGGGTGTGGCTCCATGACTCAGCACTCTCTAGGCCTGCTCCACCCCTTCTTCTATTGTTCCCCCCTCTCTTGTCTACGAAACCGGGGATCTAACCAGGACTGATTGTCCACAGCTGGGTCTGGAAATGTTGCCTGGGCGGGGGGAGATACAGGAGACAGAGGCCTCGTCACCTTCTCCAGCTGGCCTGCCTCTGGCTCCTGGAGCTGAGCCAGAGAAGCTGGCTCTTCCCCCTCACTCTCTGAGTCACTTTCTGTCAGGGGGCCAGGCCCGGGGGGGGGGGGGCTGGAGCCACAACACCACCACTGGTATAATCGATATTGAAGTCTAGATTTGGGACCAAAACCATTGTGACAAAAACCAATACAGTATAGTGCAAATAACTGATTTATTGATCTGATCTATTCCCTAACACGCCTGGAGGAATGTTGTCCATGGGGTTGCGATGGGTTGGACACTAACCCTAACCCTGAAGGTCAGCATGAAAACAAGTATTTACAAATTTTGCAGACATTTCTGAAGAATTAGCCACTGCCTTAAAGAGTGAATTCTTTTCCTGAAGGAGGCCATATAATTAATAAGGATGGAGCTCATTTGTTCAGAGCTTTCTGTGGTAACATGGTAAAAGTAAAGGTTCCCCTCGCACATATGTGCTAGTCGTTCCCGACTCTAGGGGGTGGTGCTCATCTCTGTTTCAAAGCCGAAGAGCCAGCACTGTCCAAAGACATTGCCATGGTCATGTAACTGGCATGACTAAACACCAAAGGCACACAGAACCCTGTTACCTTCCCACCAAAGGTGGTCCCTATTTTTCTACTTGCATTTTTTACCTGCTTTTGAATTGCTAGGTTGGCAGAAGCTGGGACAAGTAACGGGAGCTCACCCCATTACGCGGCACTAGGGATTTGAACCATTGAACTGCTGACCTTTCTGATCGACAATCTCTGCGTCTAAGCCACTGAGCCATCATGTCCCTTCATGGTACAATGAGGTACCATGGACAACTCAACAAAACTGTAGAAGAGCAAAGATAATTGCCATTCTTTTCCTCCAGAAGCATTGATGGCAAGGCACTAACATAAGGAACCAGGGGAAAAAAACCTTAAAGCAGATTCGCTGGGACTTCCAGAAGACAAAGTTACTTCAAAACTGGTGAAGAAGGTTTATTGCATATCACTTTGTTTGCTTTGCATCTATGAAGCATCTCTTCAAGTGCTTTGCACAACCTCCCTAAGAAACTTTATGAATGTAAATGCAGGCGGAGTTCAATTTTACAAAGAAGTAAGAGCTTCTAAGTAAGAGCTTAGCAAACAAAGCATTCTCTTAGGAGATGGCAAAGCTTTTCTTTTATTCCCACCTCTAGGTACCAAGCAGTAGAGTCAATTTATTCATTCTAGTGATTAAAAAGGACTGAAATGCAAGGCCAAGGGATATAAGGTCAGACTGTGGAATCTGAGTTTTTATTTTATTTTATTTTTCTTGGAGTACTCGTCTCAAATGATCTAAGTGCCAGAGCTCACTGTAACAGCATTGCTAAAAAAGCATACAGAGTTGTTAATCTAATCTTGCATAACTTCTTCTCCGGTAATATTGAACTGCAAACTAGGGCATACAAAACTTTTGCCAGACCAATTCTTGAATACAGCTCATCTGTCTGGAACCCGCATTGCATATTGGACATTAATACAATCGAACGAGTCCAGAGATATTTCACGAGAAGAGTCCTCCACTCCTCCACTCGCAACAAAATACCTTATGCCACCAGGCTTGAAATTTTGGGCTTAGACAATTTAGAACTTCGCCGTCTTCAGTCCGACCTAAGCGTAGTACATAAAATTATCTGCTAAAATGTCCCATTACAAGTAATGGGAGCTCACCCTGTTATGTGGCACTAGGGATTTGAACGGCTGAACTGCTGACCTTTTGATCGACAAGTTCAGCGTCTTAGCCACTGAGCCACCGCATCCCTTCCTTAGCTTTCCTCTTATTTCTCCCTTCCTATCTATTTCTCCTACCTCCCTCCCTCCCTCCCCCCCCTTCCTTTCTGAATGGAGAATTTCTCTGAAATTCTTCCTATGGAGGCATCTGAATAAGATACTCTTTACATTCACTCCCTTTCAAAAATAAGTATGGAGTTCCCACAGCTTTCTATTTCATACCTGGACAAGCAAATGAAAATGTTATTTGCATCATAATATAAACATACGAATGAATAAATAACCAGCATATCTTTCAAGCCATTTATACAGAGAGATGTATGCTCAGGATTGTCTGTTTATGCAAATGCATCCACACCTTCATTCCTCCCTTTGGAGTGATCTTTTCAGGGCCAGAATTCTAGATCCTGAAAAGGGAAATCTAATAATTTGTCTCTCAGTGATTACCGATGACATACCCGCTACGCCTTGCCTTTACAGGTAGTTCTTGATTTACAGCAGTTGCTTAGCGACCTTGAAAAGTTATGACCTGGATTTGAAGTACTGGTGGCCAGGACTCCCATAACATAATAACAGAGTTGGAAGGGACCTTGGAGGTCTTCTAGTCCAACCCCCTGCCCAGGCAGGAAACCCTACACCATTTCAGACAAATGGTTATCCAACATTTCTTAAAAATTTCCAGTGTTGGAGCATTCATGACTTCTGCAGGCAAGTTGTTCCACTTATTGATTGTTCTAACTGTCAGGAAATTTCTCCTTAGTTCTAAGTTGCTTCTCTCCTTGATTAGTTTCTTCTTCGTTGCTTCTTGTTCTACCCTCAGGTGCTTTGGAGAATAGTTTGACTCCCTCTTCTTTGTGGCAACCCCTGAGATATTGGAACACTGCTATCATGTCTCCCCTAGTCCTTCTTTTCATTAAACTAGGTATACTGAGTTCCTGCAACCGTTCTGCATTTTTTTTAGCTTCCAGTCCCCTAATCATCTTTGTTGCTCTTCTCTGCACTCTTTCTAGAGTCTCAACATCTTTTTTACATTGTGGCGACCAAAACTGAATGCAATATTCCAAGTGTGGCCTTACCATTGAAATGACGTGATTACATATTGGGAGCTCAGCTAATGGAACACATTTATTGTTGTTTGAAGTGTCCTGAGGTCACATGACAGTGATTTGCAATGCTGGAAACTGGGATATGCTTCCGTTTTCAAACAAAAAAAAAATGCCCATTTTGGACAATGGGTTCATGTAGCAATCATCACCTTCGCAGCTTTCACTTTACAATCTCCATGTTCACCTAAACACCACTGCATAAAAGGTTGTACAGCCAGGTGCAGTCATGTGGTGACCTGCTTAATGACTGGCCAGACTTATGACTATAATATCTGTGCTCAGTTACAGTTGTAAGTCAAGGAGAACCTGGGGTTCCCAGGTGATGCTTGTAGCCTTTTCTTTACAAGTAGCATCTTGTTCAGGGGCGGGGAAGAATAAAAAGTAACCTGAAGTGGGTCTCCGGGATTATTAATAGTTATCTAGTATCAGTGGTGGAATTCAGCCAGTTCACACCACTTCAGGAGAACTGGTTGTTAACTTTCTGACCAGTTTAGCAAACTGTCGTTGGAAGAAATCATTAGGGCAGAGAACCGGTTGTTAAATTATTGAATCCCACCACTGCCTAGTATGGTTCCTTCAAAAGGTGGACCTTAAGAGCCACGGTGGCGCAGTGGTTAGAATGCTGCTGACTGCCAGCAGTTCGGCAGATTGATTCTAGCCAGCTCGAGGTTGACTCAGCCTTCTATCCTATTCTAAAATGAAGATCCAGATTGTTGTGGGGCAATATGCCTACCAGGGGTGGGTTTCACTTACCTTTAACACCAGTTCACCATGCACACTCGCTTCATACACACATGCGCCATCTGCACATGCACTTGGCCTTCCAAGCATGGGCTTTGCTCACTCGTGTGGCTTTCGCTTATGCACCCAGCTTCAAAAACTTGGCTAAATAGCATAACTTGGAGCTGGGGCGGGCAGGTAGGTAGGTCCACCACTCACCCACAATCACTGCTACCGGTTCACCCAAACTGGTGCTAACCAGCTGAATACCACCCCAGATGCTGACTCTCAAAACCACTTACAGAGAACTGTAAAGCACTATGTAGTATAAACCTAAGATGTATAAAGTATACATATAAAACAGATGAATGACGGCAAATATATATACCTACCTACATACATACATACATACATATCTATATCTATATCTTGGGAGATATATATATATATATATATATATATATATATATATATGTAGGTCTTTGGTTGTTCGGGTTTTCTCCCGGGTAAAATTGGAAATGTCTTGGCAACGTTTCGACAAAGTCTCATTCGTCATCTTCAGGCTTCAGCTTCGTGCTTCTGGGAGCATTGCTGAAGCCTGATATGTGTATGTATGTATGTATGTATGTATGTAGGTAGGTCGGCCGGTCGGTCTTTGGTTATTCGGGTTTTCTCCCGCATAAAATTGGAAGTGTCTTGGTGACGTTTCGATGAAGTCTCATTCGTCATCTTCAGGCTGGTGTTTACAGCTTCGTGCTTCTAAGAGCAATGTGTGATCGCAGCTGTTTCTTCCTTTTAACTGCTAGTGGGGGTTTATTTATTGCAGGATCCAATCTAGGTCGATTACCTGGACCATAGGTTTTGTCTTCTGAGCTTTTGGACTCATGTTGGAGCCCATCTTCAGGGAACGTCTCTGTAGCACAGGAGTGTCAAACTCAATTTCATTGAGGGCCGCATCAGGGCTGTGGTTGACTTGGAGGGCTGGGCAGGCATGGCCAACTGGGTGGGTGTGGCCAGCTTGACACCACTCCCCAAACTGCTGGCATGTTTCCTCTTCGCACTGGGTAGACCGCGCTGAAGCCACGCTGCCCCGATGTTTCCTCTTCGCATTGGGTAGACTGGGCCAAAGCGATGCAGGCCGGCCCCTTACATTTTCCAAGATGGCTCTGCAGGCCAGATCCAACCACATCGCAGTCCAGATGCAGCCCATGGGCCTTGTGTTTTACACCCCTCCTCTAGCAGAATATGTGCTGTCCTGTGTGTGGCATTTACAGTGCCTCTTGTAAGTGGCTTTTTAGATGTTGATTGGCGTGTATTGATTGGGATGTCTTGATACCACACAGAGAACACAACACACTCTGCTAGAGTGAAGTTCTCTGAAGATGGGTTCCAGCACTAATCCGAAAGCTCGGAAGACAAAACCACTGGTCCTAGTGACCGACGCAGATTGTGCTATTGCTATTTACTAATATAGAGATATGGTGCTTTTGTGGGTAAGACACTGAGCTTGTTGATCGAAAGGTCGGCAGTTCAGCTGTTCAAATCCTTAGTGCTGCGTAACGGGGTGACGTCCCATTACTTGTACCAGCTTCTGCCAACCTAGAAGTTCAAAAGCATGTAAAAATACAGGTAGAAAAGTAGGGACCACTTTTGGTAGGAAGGTAACAGCGTTCCGTGCGCCTTCGACATTGAGTCATGCCAGCCACATGACCACGGAGACGTCTTCAGACAACGCTGGCTCTTCGGCTTTGAAACAGAGATGAGCACCGCCCCCTAGAGTTGGGAACGACTACATGTAGGTGTGAGTGGAACCTTTACCTTTTAATGTGAGACCACTGTAAGCAAGTTTTCTTTCACCAGTTAGCATTAAAAGTGTTTTGCAATGAAAGCTACAAGAGACAAGCAGAAGAAGGAAGAAAAAATGAATCTATGCTTGCATTTAAATATAAAGTTATCTAAGAATAGGTGATTTAAATATAGAGTTATCTAAGAATAGGTGACTTATTGACTTCTACATTTATTATTACAGACCCTGAGGAGTTAGGAATGTGGAATGCAGACAGTTATCATATTTATTTTTGCGTAGGTATCTATGTGTTGAATAACTTAAGACACTGTGGGTGCAGTTGTAGTTGATGTTTGGTGTTTCTTTTCCCTCACTTCTCTGAAGGCCATTAATGATTTAGATAAAATTATGCCAAATAATTTTATTAAGTATATACAATATTACACATATTACACATATTGTACATATTGTACAATATTACACATATAATATTGTACAATATTACAACTAATACAAACTACCAAAAATAAAAGACTAGAAACAAAAATATATAGAGAGAGTGCAAGAAAGAAGAGAAGAGAAAGAAAATGTAAGAATGTAATAAGAAATAAATATAAAGGTATAATGTCTCCCTTTGTCTCAACAAGGATAAACATTTTAACAGTTTATTACTTTTTTTAAAAAAAATAATACAACCAACAATTTCTTCATCCATTTCACATTTTTTCTCTCAAGACAGATCCTTAAAATTATGTCATTCGGGCCTGCTCAGTAAAAGTCCATGAAAGGTTATCAAAAACAACATCTATGTTAACCTTGATAAAATAAAACAACTTCATATTCCTTTACTTTACTTTTAACAATCTTAAACTTTAATCCTTTCAGATAGGTACTTGATTACTTTTTGTTTTTCTCTGTCCCTTCTCAAAAGTATTTCAAAATTTTAACATGTCAAAGTGTTTACAGCATGACTACTATTTGGAGACAACCTAGGAGCAAAATACAGGACACAGAAGTTTTGTCATTACAAAAAGTAGTTTACATACAAGACATCTATATACATACATACATGTGGTAGACCAGGTAAGCAATCAATCTTCAACTCTACAAGGAGAACTATAATGCAGGCAGGACACAATGAGGAGAATGATACACAAGGAGAGAGAGAGAGAGAGAGAGAGAGAGATGCCCCCAGCTTCTTAAAGGGCAATCACCCTCTTGACCAGGGTTGAAATCCAGCAGGTTCTGACAGGTCCTGGAGAACCAGTAGTGGAAATTTTGAGCAGTTCAGAGAATCAGCAAATACCACCTCTGGCTGGCCCCAGAGTGGGGTGAGAATGGAGATTTTGTGATATTCTTCACCCAGGAGTGGGGCGGGAATGGGGATTTTGCAGTATCCTTCCCCTGCCATGCCCACCAAGCCACACCCACAGAACCAGTAGTTTAAAAAATTTGGATTTCACCACTGCTGCTCACTCATCCTCAGTAAGCTTTAAATCATCATTACCCTGACATAACAGGTCTCTTTCAGAGCAATAAATGCTTCAAATTGTTACCTTACAACAATGTTTCTCAACCTTGGCAATTTGAAGATGTGGGGACTTCAACTCCCAGAATTCTCCAGCCAACAAACTGGCTGGAGAATTCTGGGAGTTGAAGTCCACACATCTGCAAGTTGCCAAAGTTGAGAAATACTGCCTTACAAGACGATGCATTTCAGAGGGGCATCAAAACATGTCTTTCTGTTCTTATAATAATTTCCAATAGCCTTCTATTTCTAAACATCAATATCATAAAAATGTAAGTTTCTTAATGATACCTTGTCTAGAAGAGGACTGAATATCCTGCAGTAAGCCTCATTCCCCCAGAAAGAAGGGAGTTTTCAAGAGAGGAATGAACAATTCTTTACTCTAATGGGATATGAATGGAAAGGTTGTTCTATGCATGATCCAAGGTAAGTTCCTCTAAGTTATAAATCCTTGCTGTTTGCTTCTGTCCACTGTCTATCTTTCACTGAGCATCTGTGTCCTCTTATTCTACTTCCAATGAACTCACTTTCTCTAGTAGACCACTTAGATATGGATGGTCTGCTCCTGGAATGGAAACAAAAGGAAGCTGATAGAAAAACAGCAGGGACAAATTCTACCTGACTGCTTTGAGCCCAGTGAGTTATCTCAGATTGAAATCCACCAAGCAATATTTGTTCTCAACCCATGCAAGGAAGAAGCTCAGCTGAGAAAGCTTCCCTCAATTACCTCTTTGATGTCACCTGTACAAACTTAGAATTTTGCCCAAGTGTCAACCAGACAAATTGTTTCCTGCTGTTATTTTTTCCCATGCCTTTTCAATTATTCTCTCTTTTGTCTTCAGGGTGGGTATGTTAATGGAATAAATTTTAGCCTGCTAACTTCCAAGGACCCACAAAATGCATATATTCTCAATGGATGTACAGCTACCAAAAGTGAGACTTAGTAAACTGGGTGGGAGAAATGGTAAATCTCTAAAATGGCCAGATGTTAGGCTATGCCATAATTGATAACTGTACTATAAACATGTATTTATTTTATTTATTTATTTTATTTTGTCACAACAATATATGTAGGTATCATACAAAAAGATTATATAGTATATAAACACATATATGGGTAAATATAAGGAGGTATAAGCATATATATAGGAAGAAGAAAAGAAAAACAATAGGACAGGAATGGTAGGCACGTTTGTGCGCTTATGCACGCCCTTTATGGTCCTCTTAGGAATGGGGTGAGGTCAATAGTAGAAAGTTTTTGGATAAAACTTTTAGGATTATGGGAAGAGACCACAGAGTCAGGTAAAGTATTCCAAGCACTGATGATTCTCTTACAGAAGTCATATTTTCTGCAATCTAGATTAAAGCGGTTGACATTAAGTTTAAATCTATTAGTTGCTCTAGTATTATTGCAATTAAAGCTGAAGTAGTCTTTAACAGGAAGGACATTACAATAGATGATTCTGTGAGTTAAGCTTAGGTCTTGTCGAAGGCGACGGAGTTCCAAGTTTTCTAAGCCTAGGATTTCAAGTCTGGTGGGATAGGGTATTTTATTGTTTTCAGAGGAATGGAGAACTCTTCTTGTAAAATATTTCTGGACACGTTCAATTGTATTGATGTCAGAGATGTGGTGAGGGTTCCAAACAGGCGAGCTGTATTCTAGAATTGGTCTAGCAAATGTTTTATATGCTCTGGTTAGTAGTGTGGTGTTTTTGGAAAAGAAGCTACGCAAAATTAGGTTTACAACTCTTAGAGCTTTTTTTGCTATGTAGTTGCAGTGGGCTTTGGCACTTAGATCATTTGACATGAAAACTCCAAGGTCTTTAACGGGATGGGGGTCGTCTGTAAGGTAATGTCCATCTAGTATGTATTTAGTTTTTGGGTTCTTTTTTCCTATATGTAAGACTGAGCATTTGCTGGTTGAAATTTGGAGCTGCCAATTTTGTATGTATTGTGTGTGTGTGTATTTTCTTCCTGGGGATAGTCAGATTTTTTTCCCTATCAGATTGAGAGAATGATGGGATGTAAGATACAAATGCTTGAAAACCATTGTCACCAAATAGGTGCCTACCTACTCAATGGACCACTAATACAATGTTATTCCTCTTGTTCCATTTTAAAAGCCTATTCTGTCTTTCTTCAAGAAACTGGAATGCTTGGCACCTCATCTGAATTTTCTGCATTTCACATTGCCAAAATTCAAGGTTACACAATCAAATATCAAAGAGAGCTCTCCTGCCAATTTCTGATGGGAAATAAAACAAGAGTGATTTAACACCTGGGTAAGTTTAAAGGCCTCCTTCAAATCGAATGTGATTTCATGTAAAAGTATCTTGGCAACAATATTGAAGGATTCCCCCTGCCCCCCATTTGGTGCCTTCTTCTATGTCTTTTAAAAATTTCCAAATATCCTTGTCCTGAAATCTAGATGTCAGTTTTGGAAGGCAATTTTCTTTTTGCTTCTTAACTGCTACATATTGTAGCTGGGGAAGTTGGGAGGGGCTTGTTGTTGGAGCGGTAGAAAGTTAGTCATAACAACATTCTGTATTCAAGGACTTTTCAAGGACTGCCTCTGATGTAGACTGCCTGAAAATTGTATCCAACTGAGTGTCAAGAGTTGATTGGACCTTGTGATGAACTTGTGGGTGTGGGGCAGGGCTGTGAACTGTCAACTGAGTGTGGAAAACCTGGAAGCTTTCAGTTTCGGGTTTTCCTAGCTGTGCCAACATGACATCTCTAATAAATTGGAACTTTGAGGAACCTCAAGCCTCAGAGCTTTATTTCGTTTGGGGTGTTCCTTGGAACCTTGACACTAGAGTTAGGACTAAGAGGTCTTCAATAGACTTACATACATAAAAAGGCAAAACAATAATAAAAAAAGAAATATATAATCAGCTTCTCAACTCACATTGTAATGGTGATGTTGCTGTGCTCTAAGTAGCTCTGGTAATCAAAATAACATTAGGAAACAGTCTAGTTCTTTTCACAAAAACAAGTTTCTTATGGAGGCGCAGTATCATAGTGGCTTAAGGAGACAGGAACAGAAACAATCAATACTCTGGTGGTTCAAGTCCTGGTAGCACTGCAGGACAGGGTGAGCTCCTGTCATTCTGCTTTAGCTCCTGACCTGCCCACCCAGCAAGTAAAACATTATTATGAATAGATAAATGGGTACCACTTTGGTAGGAAAAGCTAGCTGCACGAGGAAGATGTGAACAGGTGGTGGACTTGCTGAGATGCAAGGAGAGATTAGTAGAAAAGGCCCTGGAAGATGTCATCAGCCTCAACGTCATTAGCCAACTGGTGCAAGCTAGTATGGCCCTCACAGCATACAATGGAAAAGTGCAAAACTGAACAACAAAAGTGCAAAATTGAACAAACTAGCAATTAGGCTGCCAGGACAACTCTATAACATAGCATTGTAGATCTCACTGACAAATGTTTGCCATATAAAATAAATAAATCTTAATCTTAAACATTTTAATCATCTTCTCCTCCTCCTCCTCCTCCTCTTTGCTTCTTCTTCTTCTTCTTCTTCTTCTTCTTCTTCTTCTTCTTCTTCTTCTTCTTCTTCTTCTTCTTCTTCTTCTTCTTCTTCTTCTTCTTCTTCTTCTTCTTTTTATTTATTTATTTATTTTGTCACAACAATATATGTAGGTATCATACAAAAAGATTATATAGTAAATAAACACATATATGAGTAAATATAAGGAGATATAAGTATATATATATGTATAGGAAGAAGAAAAGAAAAACAATAGGACAGGAACGGTAGGCACGTTTGTGCGCTTATGCACGCCCCTTATGGTCCTCTTAGGAATGGGGTGAGGTCAATAGTAGAAAGTTTTTGGCTAAAGCTTTTCAGATTATGAGAAGAGACCACAGAGTCAGGTAAAGTATTCCAAGCACTGATGATTCTGTTACAGAAGTCATATTTTCTACAATCTAGATTAAAGCGGTTGACATTAAGTTTAAATCTATTGGTTGCTCTAGTATTATTGCAATTAAAGCTGAAGTAGTCTTTAACAGGAAGGACATTACAATAGATGATTCTGTGAGTTAAACTTAGGTCTTGTCAAAGGCCACGGAGTTCCAAGTTTTCTAAGCCTGGGATTTCAAGTCTGGTGGGATTAGGTATTTTGTTGTTTTCAGAGGAATGGAGAACTCTTCTTGTAAAATATTTCTGGATTTTATAAAATATTTATAAATAATAAATTATTATTTATAAATAATAAAATAAAATAAAATATTTCTTCTTCTTCTTCTTCTTCTTCTTCTTCTTCTTCTTCTTCTTCTTCTTCTTCTTCTTCTTCTTCTTCTCCTCCTCCTCCTCCTCCTCCTCCTCCTCCTCCTCCTCCTCCTCCTCCTCATTCTTCTTCTTCTTTCCTTCTCCTCTTCCTCAACCACCACCTTCTACTTTTCTTCATCTTTCACTACTTTGGATGTTGAGGGACATACTAAGTTGCTCTTCTGGCAGCCTTAACCATTGTTATTTGATCCTGTTGTAGTGTGCCTTTGTTGTTGTCTCTCCATCTTCTTCTGGGTTACCTCCTTGGTTGGTTGGTACCTGCCTGACCTAATTAACTTTCTCCTCTTTTTCTCTATATCTTGTACGGTATGGAATTCCAAGACAAAAACAATACTACAAGATGTACATCAATGTCCCCTTTTTATTCTGTTAAATGTAGTTGAGGCATTAATTTGCTATTATTTTTTGTCTTCTATGTCAAAAGTGAAGTGCACCCGGAGGCTGCAGAATGCAGCTGCGCGGGTTATAGTGGGAGCAACTCATTGCTCCCATGTAACACCATTCCTGCGCAGTTTGCACTGGCTTCCTGTGGTCTTTCGGGTGCGCTTTAAGATTTTGGTTACCACCTTTAAAGCGCTCCATGGCTTAGGGCCCAGGTACTTACGGGACCGCCTGCTGTTACCCTATGCCTCCCACCGACCCGTACGCTCACACAGAGAGGGCCTTCTCAGGGTGCCGTCTGCCAAACAATGTCGGCTGGCGGCCCCCAGGGGTAGGGCCTTCTCTGTTGGAGCTCCTACGCTTTGGAACGAACTTCCCCCTGGTTTACATCAAGTGCCTGATCTTCGGACTTTTCTCCGTGAGCTGAAAACGTACCTATTTATTCAAGCGGGACTGGCTTAGAAGTTTTACTAAATTTTAACTGGGGCTATTTATATTTTAGGGTTTTAAACTGTTTTAAATTTTGGCCATCTTGTAATATGTTTTGTTTTAGTCTTGTTTTTAAAGTGTATATTGCGGATTTTTATTTGGCTGTACACCGCCCTGAGTTCTTCGGGAGAAGGGCGGTATAAAAATCGAATAAAATAAATAAATAAATAAATAAATAAATAAATAAATAAATAAATAAATAAATAAATAAAATAAAAGCAAGTGTTTTGTTTTTTATATGTCTGGGAGCCAGGAAGGAAAGAGTTTATTAAAGGTGTGAGTGAATCTCACATCTGCTTAATAAACTAAATTTAGTTTGTTGGGTTAGAAACTGCAGGTCTTCTGTAAAAGTCTAAAACTTTGGTTCTTATTTTGCTTTAAACATTGGCTACAAAAGCTAAATTTAATTTTAATTGTGGAGAACTATTTGAGTGTGATGCTACAAAGGACAATATCTAATTTACGTCCAAGAAAGACATTAAGAATATGATAAACATTAGTTCGAATTTCTGGGCATCAGTGTATGATTTCATTTCCCTTGCCTAAATTCCAATGCCGTTACTAAAGGGCAATATCCACCAAGAAATTATTCTGTGAATTACTTTTCCTTTTAAATGGATTGATACAAGATGAGTATGGCTTTTTTTCCTCTCCTTTTTTGGCTTGGCTCAGCAACTTGCTTCCTTCTGTGCATACAGAGTGCATTCTTAAAAGCCTTCCTTGCTTTTGTAGGTGAATTGGGTTGCTTTCCTGAAATTTCAACCTAATGACTAATGGCTAACAACTTGGCTGGATTTTAAAGGGAATTAGACCGAGGGTTTAACCGAGGGGCTACCCAGAGGTATTTATCTGACCTCTTGGGAATTGAGACCTTAAAAGAGATAAAACAGCAGCTTGCTCCAGGATAATTTCTTCTGCATTCTTAATTGGACAACAGGGAGGTGGAGAACTCTAGCCTTCCGTACAAGGTTGTGAGTTACTGAAATAAGGCTTGGAAAAGGTTTTCACACCTCTGAATGACATGCATCGAAGTATTCTTAAGGAAGGACCAACTGTTTGAAAAGTTTCATACTGTGTTCCAATATTTAAGGGGCTGCCACACAGAAGAGGACGTCAACCTATTTTCCAAAGCACCAGAAGGCAAGACCAAAAAAAAAAAAAAAAAAAAAGGATGGATGGATGGAAACTCATCAAGGAGAGAAGCAACCCAGACAAAAGGAGAAATTCCCTAATAATTTTGAGAACAATTAACCAGTGGAGTGGCTTGGCTTCAAAAGTTGTGGGTGCTCCATCACTGGAGGCTTTTAAGAAGAGACTATATAGCCACTTGTCTCGATTGGTATAAGGTCTCCCACTTCAGTAGAGGGTTGGACTAGAAGACTTCCGAGTGTCAAGGTTTATTTATTATTTTATTTATTATATTTATTTATTAATCACATTTATATACCGCCCTATCTCCCGAAGGACTCAGGGCGGTTCACAGGCAAATAAAAACATATAAATACAAATTAAAATAACAATTAAAAAACTTATTCTAAAAGGCCGAATTATTAAAAAGCAGTATAAATAATAAAACCCATTAAAAACCAATATAAATTTAAAATCTAATCCAGTCCTGCGCGGATGAATAAATGTGTTTTAAGCTCACGACGGAAGGTTCGGAGGTCCGGAAGTTGACGGAGTCCTGGGGGGAGTTCATTCCAGAGGGTGGGAGCCCCCACAGAGAAGGCCCTTCCCCTGGGTGTCGCCAGACGACACTGCCTAGCTGACGGCACCCTGAGGAGTCCCACTCTGTGAGAGCGCACGGGTCGGTGAGAGGTATTCGGTAGCAGTAGGCGGTCCCGTAAGTAACCCGGCCCTATGCCATGGAGCACTTTAAAGGTGGTTACCAAAAACTTGAAGCGCACCCGGAAGGCCACAGGTAGCCAATGCAATCTGCGCAGGATAGGTGTCACACGGGAGCCACGAGGGGCTCCCTCTATCACCCGCGCAGCCGCATTCTGGACTAACTGCAGCCTCCGGATGCCCTTCAAGGGGAGCCCCATGTAGAGAGCATTGCAGTAATCCAGATGAGACGTCACGAGGGCGTGAGTGACCGTGCATAGGGCATCCCGGTCTAGAAAGGGGCGCAACTGGCGCACCAGGCGAACCTGGTAGAAAGCTCTCCTGGAGACGGCCATCAAATGATCTTCAAAAGACAGCCGTTCATCCAGGAGGACGCCCAAGTTGCGCACCCTCTTCATCGGGGCCAATGACTCGCCCCCAACAGTCAGCCGTGGACTCAGCTGACTGTACCGGGATGCCGGCATCCACAGCCACTCTGTCTTGGAGGGATTGAGCTTGAGCCTGTTTCTCCCCATCCAGACCCGTACGGCTTCCAAACACCGGGACAGCACTTCGATAGCTTCGTTGGGGTGGCCCGGTGTGGAAAAGTACAGCTGGGTGTCATCCGCGTACAGCTGGTACCTCACACCGAAGCCACTGATGATCTCACCCAGCGGCTTCATATAGATGTTGAACAGAAGGGGCGAGAGGATCGACCCCTGAGGCACCCTCTTCTGCATAAAGAAAACTCAGAAGCCATTGTCTTTAAGAGTTCTTTACTAGCATGACGAAACTGGCACACGATGAGTGAAATTCCAAAACTGAACTTCCGGATTCTTTTCCCAGTTATACAACCCCCAAGAGTCCCACCCCCCTGACCCCTTTGATGGTCACATGGTCCCACGTTCTCCCAGTTCATTCGAATATCCTCTCGCCACTCTTCCTGCAGATGTGAACACCATCCGACCTTGACCGTCTGAAGAATGTTACCATACCCCTCAGCCCCCCTTCTTCCCCTCAGGGAAAAAATGTGGCAGCGTCTGGAAACCTAAAGTCTAGTATTGGGGCGAGTCATTGGCCCCAATGGAGAGGGTACGCAACTTGGGCGTTCTCCTGGATGGACCGCTGTCTTTCGAAGATCATTTGACGGCCCTCTCCAGGAGAGCTTTTTACCAGGTTCGCCTGGTCCGCCAGTTGCGCCTCTTTCTAGACCAGGATGCCTTATGCACGGTCACTCATGCTCTCGTGACATCTCGTCTGGACTACTGCAATGGTCTCTACATGGGGCTCCCCTTGAGGAGACTCCAGGTAGTTTAGAATGCGGCTGCGCGGGTGATAGAGGGAGCCCCTCGTGGCTCCCATGTAACACCTCTCCTGCGCAGACTGCACTGGCTGCCTGTGGTTTTCCGGGTGCGCTTCAAGGTTTTGGTAATGATCTTTAAAGTGCTCCATGGCATAGAGCTGGGTTACTTACGGGACCGTCTGCTGCCACCGAATGCCTCCCACCGACCCGTGCACTCCCACAGGGAGGGACTCCTCAGGGTGCCGTCAGCTAGGCAGTGCCGACTGGCGACGCCCAGGGGAAGGGCCTTTTCTGTGGGGGCTCCCACCCTCTGGAACGAGCTTCCCCCAGGACTTCGTCAACTTCCCGACCTTCGGACCTTCCGCCGCGAGTTTAAGACATATCTATTTATTTGTGCAGGACTGGACTAGATTTTTTAAATTTTAATTGTTTAAATTTTAGATTTGGTTTTAAATTGGGGTTTTATTATTTATATGTCTATTGTAAATATTCGGCCTATTTAATAAGTTTTTTAGACTAATGTTTTACTTTGTATATTTATGTTGTTTTTAGATGGCTGTACACCGCCCTGAGTCCCTAGGGAGATAGGGCGGTATAAAAATATGAATAAATAAATAAATAAATAAAAATAGTATGGTTTCCAGGCCTGACACCGAGGTCCCTTCCAATTTTGTTATTCTGTTACTTCTGTGTCAGTTCTTTGTTGCAGATAAACCATATTTTTCAGAGTATAAGACGCTCCAGACTATAAGACGCACCTACCTTTTTTGGGGAGGAAAACAAGAAAAAAAAATTTGCCTCTGCTTTCCAACAATTTGCCTCCTTGCAGCAAATAGCAAGCAGTCTGCTCCAATTTCATTTTCATTTTCAGCACAGCCTGATTAGCACAAGAAAAAAAATCTGCCTCTGCCTCCCAGCAGTTTGCCTCCTTGCAGCAAATAGCAAACAGCCCATTTCAGCTTCAGCACAGCCTGATCAGCACAAGCAGATGATTGTCAGTTGGATCGGCCTCCCTACGATCAGCTGTTTGAGGCTGCAGGGATTGCCATAGCCTATTGCTTCCTCCACGCACCCCATTTTCCACCTGTTCCGGGTGGCGGGGATCGGAATGGGCAATAGGCAATAATCCCTGCAGCCTGAAACAGCTGATGGTTGGAAGGCCGATCCACCCAACAATCAGCAGCTTGTGCTGATCAGGCTGTGATGAAGCTGAAGCGGGCTGTTTGCTGTTTGCTGCAAGGAGGCAAATTGCTGGGAGGCAGAGGACGAAGGGTGGGGGCCAGTGGATGGGCAGGGCTACATTTGGTGTATAAGACACACCAAAATTTTCACCCTCTTTTAGGGGAGAAAAAGTGCATCTTATACTCTGAAAAATATGGTAGTTGATATAGTTGACATTCTGTCTGTCTTATTAAGGGTACAGTTTGTTCTGTAAACAATGTTGATTCTTCTTTCTTGGTGGTTGGTCTCTGATTGAAGATGATACACATAGAATTAATAGAATAGAATAGAATAGAATAGAATAGAATAGAATAGAATAGAATAGAATAGAATAGAATAGAATAGAATAGAATAGAATTTTTATTGGCCAAGTGTGATTGGACACACAAGGAATTTGTCTTGGTGCATATGCTCTTAGTGTACATAAAAGAAAAGATACGTTCATCAAGGTACAACATTTACAACACAAATGAAGGTCAATATATCAATATAATTATTGGAATTAAAGGAAGACTAGATACGTTTATGCCTTCTGTGTCCTAGTGCTATATGGCAAGTTGTTTTGTCTTTCTTTTAAAGAAAAAAAAATCAAAGAGCATAGCATAGAGGATTATGACACTTCCATTATGTGAATAATGAACAATACACAAACATTTGTATTTTAATATTTAATGCCAGGGTTCACATTACAGCTGGCCTCTGCCTGGGAGCAATTGGACTTTCAGTGCTCAGGGTCATTGATAACAGAGATATTTGTTCTCTTGCGTCTAAGTTCATTAAGCAAAACTCCCTTTCCAGTCCTCTCCATGGCTGTATTTCTTTTCTGGCCATTAACACCAGAGCTTGCTTAACTGAAGTGCTTGCTTGGACTGATATTTCCTGCTGGAGTTTATCTCAGCGATTTTCATTTTGACCAGCTAAGTGAAAGAAACTAAGGCTTGCGCCTTCTTGAAATCAAAAAGCTGGAAGTTAACGCTCAAGATTTATGAATTTCTTCCCTGTAATTCAGGGATGGTATCCACTTACTTTCCCTACTGGTTCACAAAAATGTGTGCAAGCACCCCGTCCACACATGCGCCCGGCCTTCCGCGCATCTGCTTTGCTAGCGGTCACACCTTCCTCGCATGTGCCAGGCCTCAAAAATGTGCCTATATAGGATGGCATAGAGCTGGAGTGGGTGGACAAGCCCACCCATGATTTCTGCTACCGAACCGGCCCGAACCGGCTAAATACCACCTCTGCTGTATTTGATTAAATAGCTATCAGTTGGAGTGTCTGCTCCAAGTCCTGTAAGGGACAATCAGAGATCCTTTGGTTGTTGTTGTTGCATTTTCTCAAGTAGTAGATATCTGCTTTGGAAGCAATTTGCCATGATTGGTTTGCCATCTGGTAAAGATTAGGGTTGGATTTTTGGGATCAAGCCATACTTGGCTCTGGAAGAAGAAGAAGAAAGTAGAGGAAAAGAAAGAGGAAGGGGAAGGAGAAGGGGAAGGAGGAGGAGGAGGAGGAGGAGGAGGAGGAGGAGGAGGAGGAGGAGGAGGAGAAGGAGAAGGAGGAGAAGGAGAAGGAGGAGAAGAAGGAGGAGGGGAGGAGGAGCAGGAGGGCAGGAGGAGCAAGAGAAGAAGAAGAAGAAGAAGAAGAAGAAGAAGAAGAAGGAGGAGGAGGAGGGGAGGAGGAGGAGGAGGAGGAGGAGGAGGAGGAGGAGGAGGAGGAGGAGGAGGAGGAGGAGGAGGAGGAGGAGGAGGAGGAGGAGGAGGAGGAGGAGGAAGAAGAAGAAGAAGAAGAAAAAGAAGGAGAAGGAGAAGGAGGAGAAGGAGAAGGAGAAGGAGAAGGAGAAGGAGAAGAAGAAGAAGAAGAAGAAGAAGAAGAAGAAGAAGAAGAAGAAGAAGAAGAAGAAGAAGAAGAAGAAGAAGAAGAAGAAGAAGAAGAAGAAGAAGAAGAAGAAGAAGAAGAAGAAGAAGACGACAACTTTCAAAATGCTCAGTTCCTGGCTTTATGTCTGCCCTAAATACCAATGTGTCAGTAATGATAGAAACAGCACCCAAGAGAAAAACTTAATCATCTCAATGACCAGCTCAGTAGACAGCCTTATATCCAAGTCGTTAATTCCATCCTTTGTCACTTGTGCACAGGATCTCCGTAATATTTCCTTTATTCTTATTCAGTTTGAAATTTAACTTTTCTAACCTCCCTCCCTCCCTCCCTCCCCTTCCCTCTGTCTCTCTTTCTCTTTCTTTCTCTCTCTCTCTCTCTCTCACACACACACACACACAGAGAGAGAGAGAGAGAGAGAGAGGAGAGCAGAAAAGGAATACAAAACATGTTTGGAAATCTTCAATAATTTAGTCTCCATCAAACAAAAAGAGAAAAAAGCAATGTCAGTGAGAGACACAACAATTTTTAAAGTACTCTGACATAATATTGAGAACAAACAACCCTCAACTGCATTTAGTGGAAGAAGACAAGGAGACCAGTTCAGTGGTCAATTTTAAGACTGATACAGATTTAGGAGATAGCTTTATAAAAGACCCACATGCAATCTTCTTCAGTATCAGGGAAGAGACTTAGAGAAAAGTAGTAAAAAACTAAATGGAATATTTCCACTAATGGGATTTGGAGCTCTTCCCATAGTTGTAGATGGTTGTAGATGGGACGTAGTTCAGTAGGAGGAATTCCAACCCTGGCTTTAATTGTTTTTAATAAGCCATGTTAAACCAACTCCATGAGAATCTTGAACGAACAAGGAATTGTGTTTCGATTTAGATGTATACTGACCCTTATGGAGTATGTCCAACTGGGCAATTCTGCTTGAAAAATTCACCAATTTGCTACTCCCATAACTAATCAGAAGCCAGCAATGTTGAGAAGGTCACTGAGACACACACAAGTTAAAATTGGCTAAGAATTAAGATTTGCCAGTTGCTTAATTGCAACAACAAGAACAACAAGGAGAACAAGTTAGCAGAGGATAAAGGAGATGATTAGGCACTGATTTTCTAACGATTTTCCCATTTCCAATGAATTGCTTTCAAAGAGGGGAAACAGATTTATGATTTAACATTATAGAAAGCGGCAATCAAAACAATACAATGGGGAAGTATTTCCCCTCCGAACACCGGAGGCAAATATTACAGGGTTGTTGTTGTTTTTGGGGTGGGGGGAGGGCAAAATATTGGAGTGTATAGTGGTGTCTACAATTACCGCTTATAGGAAGGAAAGAGTAAAAGGAGGAGAACTTTTCTCTTTCCTGAATCCAGAACTCGGGGTCATTTAATAAAGCTGTCTAGCAGGAGATTCAGAAAAGAACACATTTCCACAATGCATAGTTTAACGGTGGGATTTGCTGCTACAAGATTTAGTTACGGTCACCAACTTGGATGACTTTAAAAGAGGATTAGACAAATCAATGGAGGATAAAGCTATCACTGGCCTGAAATCCCAATTGCTATACATAATGTTCTGCATCAAAGGCTGTATGCCTCTAATTCTAGTCACAGGGGGAGCATGAATTCCACTCCTGCTTATATTTGGGGGAGTCCCATAAGCATCTAGCCGGCCACTGAGGAACAGAATGCTTGACTAGATAGACCTTTTGTTCAGTCTCACATTGTTAAAACTTAATGAAACAACATACGTGAGGTGTTGTGATCATTGCGGAACAGTTCTGAAAATGGCACAGTCAGTCCTCCACATTATTATTATTATTATTATTATTATTATTATTATTATTATTATTATTATTATTATTATTATTATTATTATTATTATTTATTAGATTTTTATACCGCCCTTCTCCCGAAGGACTCAGGACTCACAGCCACAATAAAACAAAAAACAATGTACATATAAAAACAGAAAATAAAAAAAAGTTATTCTATATTTGGCAAATTTTAAAACAATTATAACAATTAAAAACCCCTTAAAATTTGTATCAAAAAATTAAAATTCAAACCCTTAAAATATTAAAATATAAAATTCCTACGCCAGTCCCGCACGAATAAACAAATAAGTCTTCAGCTCACGGCGAAAAATCCGAAGGTCAGGCAGTTGACGCAAGCTAGGGGGAAGTTCGTTCCAGAGGGTAGGAGCCCCCACAGAGAAGGACCTTCCCCTGGGGGCCGCCAGCTGACATTGCTTGGCGGACGGCACCCTGAGAAGTCCCTCTCTGTGTGAGCGCACTGGTCGGTGGGAGGCGTGTGGTGGCAGAAGGCGGTCCCGTAAGTACCCTTGGCCCTAAGCCACTTACAATTGGGAGCAGAATTCTGGTCATTAAGCAAGGTTGTTGAGTTGGGCCTGGTTTTAAGGTGAAGGTAAACGTTTCCCTTGCACATATGCGCTAGTCGTTCCTGACTCTAGGGGACGGTGCTCATCTCCGTTTCAAATTTGAAGAGCCAGCGCTGTCCGAAGACGTCTCCATGGTCATGTGGTCAGCATGACTAAACACCAAAAGTGGGCAGAACGCTGTTACCTTCCCACCAGAAGTGGTCCCTATTTTTCTACTTGCATTTTTTATGTGCTTTCGAACTGCTAGGTTGGCAGAAGGTTGGCCGTTACCCGGTGCTAGGGATTCGAACCACTGAACTGCCGACCTTTCAATCGACAAGCTCAGCATCTTAGCCACAGAGCCACCACATGCCAGGGCCTGATTTTACAACTGTTTTTCTTCAGAGAATCGCTACAGTTCTTGTGAATCGTGTCTTTGTTAAGCAAACCAGCTCTACCCCCTTCACTTTGCTAGTCAGAAACCAGTTGGGAAGGTTGGAAATTGTGATCATGTGAACCTAGAACACAGCAATCATTGTAAAGCCAGTTGCCAGGTGCCCAAATTTTGCTCATGTTACCAAGGAGGAGGATGCAAAAGGTTTTAAATATGAAGACTGTAAGACCCCCTTTTTTAGTGTTGTATCTTTGAATAATTGCTAAACAAGTGGTTAGTAGTAAAGAACTACATATTTCCCTAAAATGAAAATACAATAAAGTTTACCTCCCAGCAGATAGCAATAGCACTTACATACCACTTCACGGTGCTTTACAGCCCTCTCTCTAAGTGGTTTTACAGAGTCAGTATATTTCCCCCAACAATCTGGGTCCTCATTTTACTGACCTCGGAAAGATGCAAGGCTGAGACAACCCTGAGCCTGTCAGAATTGAACTGCTGACATACGGCAGAGTTTGCTTGCAATAGCAAAAGAGCTTAGACTTATATATACCACTTGACAGTGCTTTACAGCCTTCTCTAAGCGGTTTATAGAGTCAGCAACTGGGTCCTCATTTTACCCATCTTGGAAGGAGGGAAGGCTGAGTCAACCTTGAGCCTGGTGAGATTCGATCCACCAAATTGCAGGCAGTCAGCAGAAGTAGCTTGCAGTACTGCACTCTAACCGCTGCGCCACCACAGCTCTTGCTATAGAAATACTACAAGAATGTTTAGGACTTTTAGTAGCCTTTTCAGAGTATAAATAATATACTTGAGTCCAGAAAGAAAGTCTGTCTATACACAGTGAAGAAGCAGTGTGTGTCTCTATGTTCAGTCTATAATCATCTGTGTCTTAGGTGAACCATAATTAATTAAAAAAAAAAAACAGCGGGCATAGGTAATTAATATTGTTTCCCTTCTTAGGGGATTACAGAACACTTCTCGCTCCTTGAGGGATGCATATAAGCTGACTTAGACAAAACAGAATGTACCAGCCAGAGGAAAAGAACTGAAAATGCAGCTCTTCCTGCTTATGTTTACTCTTTGGAATAGAATGATGCAAGCTAAGAGTAACAAACGCCTGTGAGCACTCTGCTCTGCAGAGAGGAGGATTCTTGGAAACTGTGACTGATTCAGTTGCTAAAAATAAGTCAGGTGCTGTTGAAAGGACATAGCGCACTTCTGAAACTGAGCGAAAACTCGTAGGAATCATAAGGCTTAAATGTATATACTATAGAACTGTTCCTGCAAGCATTGAGGACAAAAATATAATAGATTAATAGGAAAGAGAGAGAGAAACAGATGAGATAAATAGATGAAAGAGAGAGAGATGAGAGAGAGCGAGAAATAGAAGAGAGAGAGAAATAGATGAGAGAAATAGGAGAGAGAAATAAATGAGAGAAATAGGACAGAGAAATAGAAGAGAGAGAGAGAAATAGGAGAGAGAAATAGAAGAGAGAGAGAGAGAAATAGATGAGAGAAATAGGAGAGAGAGAGAGAAATAGAGAGAAATAGAGAGAAATAGAAGAGAGAGAAATAGATGAGAGAAATAGAGAGAAATAGAGAGAGAGAGAAATAGAGAGAGAGAAATAGAGAGAGAGAAATAGGAGAGAGAAATAGGAGAGAGATAGAGAGAGATGAGAAAAATAAGAGAGAGAGTAATAGATGAGGGAGAGAGGAGAGAGATGATAGACAGAGAGGCAAGTAGGCAGGCAGGTAGACAGGTGAAAGAGAAAGAAGGAAGGAAGAAAGGAGGGAGGGAGGGAGGGAGGGAGGGAGGGAGGAAGGAAGGAAGGAAGGAAGGAAAATTAGATGGATAGATGATAGATTTGATGATAGATAGATAGATGGATGGATAGATAGATAGATAGATAGATAGATAGATAGATAGATAGATAGATAGATAGATAGATAGATGAGAGAGAGAGAGAGAGAGAGAGATGAGACATTATATAGATGACAGACAGACAGACAGACAGATTCAGTCTTTAAACTAATACAGAAACCCGAACAATTTACTTTGGAGAAATGCATGCTAAACCAATATCAGAATCAAAACTAATATAAGGAGAATCTGTCATCTTAATATATTAATTCCAGAAATCTTCCATGGGAACTCTTATCAAGTCTACTTGCACATCACTATTTCATGGCCACACCATGCCCCAAGGAACGGCCAACATTATCGGAAAGTTCACCTAACAAAAACAGCCCTGTTTCAAGATAATTTATTAACAATTAAAATAGAAGAGAAAAGTGTAAGCAGCCATGCAAATACTAATTAATACAAACAGCTCCTTTAACACTCGTTCATCACATGAAATATAGAGAATTGTTTCTATCAGAAACATCTGACACCGTTTCAACCCAATCATTAACTTATACAAGTGTACGTGTGTTCCTTCCAAGCCATGCTACAGAGAGCCATGCTATAATTTTCAAGTAGGTTGGGAAGAATTGCTTTGACATTTTCTATTTAAAAACAAACAAAACATGTGTTTTTGTTCCAGAAATGGACCTTGCAAAAACAAAACAACAACAACAACACATAAATGTGGACCAATATTAAATAACAAGACAAGTTAAACAACCTATTATGTGTGAGGTAAGGACAATGGCATTTTTATTAGTATATGCAGGATTTGGTCTGTCTCCGTGCAGAGACTGAGTTATGGATAGCAATCTCCATAGAATATAAGCAGTGGTGGGATTCAACCAGTTCGCACCTATTTGGGAGAACCGGTTGTTAACTTTCTAAGCAGTTCAGAGAACCGGTTGTTGGAAGAAATCTTATTTTGTTTTTGTGGACTTTACAGGGCTAATCCTGTAAGGAAGGCAGGAAGGAAACATTCTGGTGTTGTTTCTAGCCCAATCTTTATTTAATCTGCTTACAGAAACTGCCTCTCTGGTTAACCCTTATTACATCGTAACAGCTAAAGCGAAGCGCCCATCGACGTGAGTGACGTTGAGTTGACCACGCCCACACAGTCACATGACCACCGAGCCACACCTACCCAGCTGGTCATTAAGGCAGAGAAGCGGTTTTTAAATTATTTGAATCCCACCACTGAATATAAGGCTGTTAGGCCTTTGACATAGATCGACTCAACATGTATTCCTGGAATGCAGTTAGTTGCTGTAGGTTAGAATAATAATAATAAAAAAAGAACAGAATTTTGAAATCCAAGTTTCTGTCCCATACTAAATAAAACCAAGGTGGGGTTATCTTGAGTTTCTTTCCCATACTTCCCTCTTTCTCCAGAGATATATCTTGAGAAACAGATTCTTAGTCTCTTAATCTCTCCCATAAATCTAGAGGTAGTATTCAGCCAGTTAGTACCTGTAGCAGAGATCGCGGGTGGGTGGCCCACCTGCACACCACCAGCCCACCCGCCACAGCTCAATGACGTCCTATTTAGGGATGTTTTTGAGGCTGGTCACATGCACGGAAGGTGCACGAGCGAGCAAACCAGTGGTAACAATATTGGAAACCCAGCACTGCATAAACCCCTCCTTACTGTTTTATTTCCTCCTTCCCCAAAGTCAGTTCTCCATCTTAAAGCCCCTCTGTTTCTTCCTACATCGTGCAGTTTGAGTAGCTTGGGATCAAGTAAGAGAACAAAAGAGATTAGAACACGCTTCCACCTTAATTACGTTGTCAGTTGCTGTTTCTAATGACACTGCTGTCAATTGCACTCTTTCCCTCCACAAACGTTTGGAGGGTGAGCGAGCACAATTAGCAGCTGTTTTCCTAAGATCTTTCTAGTGTTACAAATCTCCGCTTTAGCTCTCATCATGGTTAGTCACTGACCATTAATCTCTGAATATCTGGAAAGAGGCAGTAATAACATTCACACAACAAGGTGTTTTTAGGAGGTGATCGCACCCATCTGGAACTCTTCAATGCACATTGTTGACCACAAGTCATTTGAACTTCAGCATTGTGGTGAATTCCTGCCAGAGGTCAAAGATTTTACTTTCGTTTTCCAATTCCAATTGATAACAAGCACTCTTCATTCAAGGTCTTCCTCCTCCTCCTCCTCCTCCTCCTCCTCCTCCTCCTCCTCCTCCTCCTCCTCCTCCTCCTCCTTCTTCTTCTATATAAATAAAAAAAAATGCAACTCATCCCCACACAGCCTCCGGGAGTCTAAATGATGAATTATGGGAATAGGAAAATTATAGGCAATTTGTGTTAGTGGCAGTCTTGTTTCTCTGGTGGTAGGGAAAAAAGATGCCTATAATTTGTAGCCTTGGTAACCAGGACTTTGAGGGTCAGCCCCACAAAATGCTCAGATTTCAGTGAGCAAGAATAAACATACTTGCGCTTTCTCTCTCTCTCTCTCTCTCCCTCTCTCTCTCTCTCTCTCTCTCACTCACAAACACACACACACACACAGAAAAAGCAATTGAGCGAGATTACAATACATTTTCTTTTTTTCCTTTTTGCTAGAGGGGAAAAAGGGTATTTGAGGAACAGTTGCCTATTTGGTCACAATGTCCACTGTTATTGATTGATAATAGTTTTGGAAGGATTTATTTATGGACTTTTCTCCTACAAAGCAAGAACACGAACAATAACAGTACCTTGCAATTCAGCTTTAAGACCCTTGGAAAAGTTGATTCTATGGAAGACATGAGCCTGCTTTAGATGTTGCGGGACAAAGGTCAAGGTGTTAGAGAATTAGGTTCTAGTCCACCCAAAAGTATGGAAACTATCTGGGATCTTGAAGCAGTTATTCTCTCTTCACTCAACATACAGTAGAGCCTCTGGTCATGAACGCTTCTGACCACAGCCAAATCGGGTTCCGACCAAAAAAATTCACATTTTTTTTCACAATTTTCCCCTTCCGCACCATTTTTTTTATAAGCACCAAATTTCCAAAATTACGTTCAGGTCACAACCAAATTCTGGTTGCAACCAAAGTTATGGAACAAATTATGGTTGTGACCAATACAATACAATTTATTATTATAGTCTTAGATCAAAACAAATAAAAGCACCCAGTATATATACTTAAGAATTCTAGTATAAACTAATAAATAACAACTAAAATCTATAATAAAATCCAGTGTCAATTATACACAGTCTGATTATACGATAGTAGATTCATTATTTTATACTAGAATTTTTAAGTGTATATATATTGAGCGCTTTTAATTGTTCTGGTCTAAGACTGTAATACTAAATTGTATTGTATTGTATTGGTTGTAACCAGAGGTTCTACTGTACTTCCCAGTGTTGTTGTGATAAAGAATAATAATAAAGTAAAGTTATGTATGGTGACTTGAGCTCCTACATGAGAAGTGTAACATAAAACTTAATAAATCCAATAATAAATAATCAATTATTGTTAGATTCCAAAACCTGTGACATGCAGAGTTACTTCTAAGCACTTTCCCTTTATTATTCCTCAACTATAGATAGGAACTTTGCCAAAATAAAGCAACTACTTGTATCACTAAGCAGTGGTGGCACAGTGGTTAGAATACAGTACTGCAGGAATTCTGCTGACTGCCAGCAATTCGATTCTCACCAGGCTCAAAGTTGACTCAGCCTTCCATCCTTATGAGTCGGTAAAATGAGGACTCAGATTATTGGGGACAATATGCTGACTCTGTAAACCATTTGGAGAGCACTATGAAGCTGTATATTTATTTATTTATCGTATTTATCGTATTTTCGTATAAGTCTTTATACGAAAATATTTTCGTATAAAGTCTTTATACAATATCGTATTTATTGTATTATCGTATAAGTCTAAACGCTATTGCTAAGTGCTATGATTAAAGATTTATTCTTGGAACTTCAAGGGAAGATCTTAACTCTTCCTCCCAAGCAAACTATCTAAACTTTGCTTTCTTTTGGTCCTCTGGAATGTAGCCCCTCCCTTCTGGGAATCCAGACTACATTCCACCAAACAATTTGCAAATGTTCTTCTCAGGGCTATTAGTAGATAGCTGTGGTCTTGCCAATTTTAGGATTTACTGGGAAATACAGAGTTAATTTTAATTCTTACAAGTTATACAGGGCTTTTATTTTTATTGCTAAACTCTAATGCAGTGGTGGGTTTCAATTTTTTTTTACTACCGGTTCTGTGGGTGTGGCTTGGTGGGCATGACATGGCTTGGTGGGCGTAGCTTGGTGGGCATAGCAGGGGAAGGATACTGTAAAATTTCCATTCCCTCCCCACTCCAGGGGAAGGTGATTGCAAAATACCCATTTCCTCCCGATCAGCTGGGACTTGGGAGGCAGAGAATAGATGGGGGTGGGACCAGTCAGAATTTTTACTACCGGTTCTCCGAACTACTCAAAATTTCTGCTACCAGTTCTCCAGAACTGGTCAGAACCGTCTGAAACCCATCTCTGCTCTAATGCCAATGAAACAAGGAGATTAATTTCCAGGGTGACTTCCACACTTTTATTCATCATTTTAGAATAGAATAGAATAGAATTTTTTATTGGCCAAGTGTGATTGGACACACAAGGAATTTGTCTTGGTGCATATGCTCTCAGTGTACATAAAAGAAAAGATATGTTCATCAAGGTACAACATTTACAACACAATTGATGGTCAATATATCATATAAATCAACCGAGGGCC
The DNA here is from genome assembly GCF_028640845.1 of Ahaetulla prasina. Lineage (NCBI taxonomy): Eukaryota > Metazoa > Chordata > Lepidosauria > Squamata > Colubridae > Ahaetulla > Ahaetulla prasina. The sequence continues at coordinate 126,480,103 of NC_080543.1, forward strand.
CAGGGTAGGGGTGGAGGGGTGGCGGTTGTAATGAAAGAGGGTCTGGAGCCGAGAGAGACCACTGTTCCTCAGATAGCCGGCTGTGAATCCCTTCTTGTGAAGTGGGGCCATAAGAATCAGATGGGTTTGTTGATCGCGTACCTGGCTCCTTGCTACGTGACTACAGCCCTGCCTGAGCTACTGGAGGTGCTTGCCGGGATGGCTGTTGAGATCCCCAGACTTTTGGTCATGGGTGATTTCAATCTGCCATCGGCTGGCTTGTCATCAACAGTGGTTCAGGAGTTCCAGGCTTCCATGACGGCCTTGGACCTGATTCAAGTAACTGATGGTCCTACCCACACGGGGGGATCCGCGCTGGACCTGATTTATATCTCTGGTCAGTGGTTTAATGATCTGGTAGTAAGAGATTTAGTGACAATACCGGTGTCATGGTCAGATCATTTTCTCCTCCGCCTAGACTTTCAGACCGCAACTCACCACTGCAGGGAGACGGAACCAATGCGTTGGTTCCGTCCCAGGCACCTGATGGACCCTGAGAGGTTCCAGACGGAGCTTGGGCCGTTCCCTGAGGATCTTACCCACGGCTTGACCGAAGACCTAGTCGCGGCCTGGGAACAGGCCGCGGCTGGGGCTTTGGACCGTGTCGTGCCTTTGAGGCCTCTGACCCGGCGCAGATCTCGATTAGCTCCTTGTTTCTCTGAGGAGCTGAGAGAGATGAAACGCCGGAGAAGATGCCTAGAGAGTGCCTGGAGGTCCAGCCGCTCCGAAGCTGATCGGACACTAGTTAGGTCTTTTTCAAAGACCTACCTAGTGGCACTGAGGGTGGCGAGGCGTTCTTACGCCTCCTCCCTCATTGCGTCGGCAGATAACCGCCCGGCCGCCCTGTTTCGGGTGACCCGCCCTTCTTCATCAGGGGACGGGATGACCCTTACAGGACGTGCCGAGGAGTTTAGCGGTTATCTATACGATAAAATCGCTCAGCTCGGGATAGCTTGGACCAAGATTGCGATGATCCAGATGAGATGACTGAGGCTCGCCTTGTTGATGTGGTTTGGGATGAGTTTGATTCTGTGGCTCCGAGGACATGGACAGGTTGCTGGGAGGCTGCATGCCACTACATGTTTACTGGACCCGTGCCCTCCTGGCTGGTGCTGGCCACCAGGATGTGACACGAGGCTGGCTCCGGTATTATAAATGCTTCTTTGATGGAGGGTCTTCCCGCCGCCTTGAAAGAGGCGGTGGTGAGACCCTCCTCAAGAAGCCTTCCTGGACCCAGCTATTTTGGGTAATTATCGCCCAGTTCCAACCTTCGCTTTGTGGCGAAGGTTGTAGAGAGTGGTGGCACGGCAGTTCCTCAGTACCTGGAGGAAGCTGTCTATCTAGACCTGCTCCAGTCCGCTTCCGCCCGGTATAGCACGGAGACAGCTTTGGTCGCGTTGGTGGATGACCTCTGAGGGCCAGGATAGGGGTTGTTCCTCTGCCCTGGTCCTGTTGGATCTCTCATCGGCTTTTGATACCATCGACCATGGTATCCTGCTGCGCCGGTTGGAGGGGTTGGGAGTGGAGGCACCGCTTATCGGTGGTTCTCCTCCTACCTCTCCGACCGTCGCAGACGGTGTTGACAGGGGCAGAGATCGCCGCAAGGCGCCTCACTTGTGGGTGCCGCAGGGGTCGATTCTCTCGCCTCCTCCCTCATTGCGTCGGCAGATAACCGCCCGGCCGCCCTGTTTCGGGTGACCCGTTCCCTTCTTCATCAGGGGGGACGGGATGACCCCTTACAGGGACGTGCCGAGGAGTTTAGCGGTTATCTATACGATAAAATCGCTCAGCTTCGGGATAGCTTGGACCAAGATTGCGATGATCCAGATGAGATGACTGAGGCTCGTCTTGTTGATGTGGTTTGGGATGAGTTTGATTCTGTGGCTCCGAGGACATGGACAGGTTGCTGGGGAGGCTGCATGCCACTACATGTTTACTGGACCCGTGCCCCTCCTGGCTGGTGCTGGCCACTCAGGATGTGACACGAGGCTGGCTCCGGGGTATTATAAATGCTTCTTTGATGGAAGGGGTCTTCCCCGCCGCCTTGAAAGAGGCGGTGGTGAGACCCCTCCTCAAGAAGCCTTCCCTGGACCCAGCTATTTTGGGTAATTATCGTCCAGTCTCCAACCTTCGCCAGGCGAAGGTTGTAGAGAGTGTGGTGGCACGGCAGTTCCTCAGTACCTGGAGGAAGCTGTCTATCTAGACCTGCTCCAGTCCGCTTCCGCCCGGTATAGCACGGAGACAGCTTTGGTCGCGTTGGTGGATGACCTCTGAGGGCCAGGGATAGGGGTTGTTCCTCTGCCCTGGTCCTGTTGGATCTCTCATCGGCTTTTGATACCATCGACCATGGTATCCTGCTGCGCCGGTTGGAGGGGTTGGGAGTGGAGGCACCGCTTATCGGTGGTTCTCCTCCTACCTCTCCGACCGGTCGCAGACGGTGTTGACAGGGGCAGAGATCGCCGCAAGGCGCCTCACTTGTGGGTGCCGCAGGGGTCGATTCTCTCGCCTCCTGTTCAACATCTACATGAAGCCGCTACAGGTCATCAGTGGCTTTGGGGTGAGTTATCATCTGTACGCTGATGATACTCAGCTGTACTTTTCCACCCCAGGCCACCCCAGCGAAGCTGTCAAGTGCTGTCCCGTTGTTTGGAGGCCGACGGGTCTGGATGGGGAGAAACAGACTCAGACTCAATCCATCCAAGACGGAGTGGCTGTGGATGCCGGCATCCCGGTACAGTCAGCTGCAACCGCTGCTGACTGTTGGGGCGAGTCACTGGCCCCAACGGAAAGGGTGCGCAACTTGGGCGTTCTCCTGGATGAACGGCTGTCGCTTGAAGATCACTTGACGGCCGCCTCCAGGAGAGCTTTTACCAGGTCCGCCTGGTCCGCCAGTTGCGCCTTTCTTGACCGGGATGCCTTATGCACGGTCACTCATGCTCGCCACTTCTCGACTGGATTATTGCAATGCTCTCACATGGGGCTACCCTGAAGTGTACCGGAGACTGCAGTTAGTCCAGAATGCAGCTGCGCTGGTGATTGAGGGAGCACCGCTGCTCCCGGTAACACCACTCCCGCGCAGTCTGCACTGGCTACCTGTGGTCTTCCGGTGCGCTTCAAGGTTTTGGTTACCACCTTCAAAGCGCCCATGGCTTAGGGCCCGGTACTTACGGGACCGCCTGGTGTTTCCACCTGCCTCCCACCGACCCGCACGCCTCACAGAGAGGGTCTTCTCAGGGTGCCGCCCGCCAAGCAGTGTCGGCTGGCGGCCCCAGGGAAGGTCCTTCTGTGGGAGCACCTACTCTGGAACGAACTTCCCCCCGGTTTACGCCAATTGCCTGACCTTCGGACCTTCCGCCGGGAACTGAAAACTTATTTATTTATACAAGCGGGACTGGCCTGATTTTTAAATTTTAAATTTAAATTTTAAACTTTTAATGGTAATTTTATTGGGTATTTTTATGGTCAATCGACGGTTTTAATTTGGCCTTTTATTGAATAAGTTTTTTAATTGTTATTTTAATATGTATATTAATTGTTTTAAATGAAGGCTGTACACCGCCCTGAGTCCTTCGGGAGAAGGGCGGTATAGAAGTTTGATAAATAAATAAATAAATAAATAAAAATAAGGATTGCCAGCAACAAGTTATAGTCATACAGTCATAAGTGGAAAGAGATGGTGATGGGAACGATGAGAAGATTAATAGTAGTGCAGATTTAGTAAATAGTTTGACAGTGTTGAGGGATATTTTAGGGGTAGTAGTACCAAAAGCCTGAGAATCTATGTTGTGCAATGGAAACTTGGTCTACAAAAAACGAGGAATTTTGTGACTGAGAATCTTGGAAGGTTTCTAATCTATAAAGACTTGACCCAGCTGAGGAGGGTCAAACCTATAAGGTCTCACTGATAGAAAATGAATATATATATACTGGCCATGAACTGACTAGTTAAAATAGAATTTCGGCATTAAAAAGGGGCATAGATAGGAGTGTCCCAGAAAGTCAAGATGATGAAAAGAACCATCTTAACGTTTTGACCTTACCATCTTTACGACATTCCTAGCGGCAAGTCATTTTTCCTGGAATCCTATTCTTCGTGGATATGTCAATTGTCAATTTCCCTCTGTGAATGCTTATAGAAATAACCAAATCCATAAACTAAATCTCTCTTTTCTTTTTCTTTTCTTTTTTCTTTTAGCACCTTTTGTGGATGTGTTATATAGGCTTGATTGCAGAACATTATATTTTTCACCTTTAGGGGAAAAAAAAAATCTTGTGTTTCTGCTTTACAAAGCTTGACAGAAAGGAATCGGTTTGAACTGTATTACCGGTATCTTAAAATGGTTAAGTGAAGTTACAGCTTTAAAAATGAAAAATTCAGCATCAATTCTTTTTGCTCCGAGTATTTCCTGTCTTCATTACCTGCAATTCATTAAGATGTTTGAGTTATTTAAAATAATGTCTTTTCAGCTCATTTCCTGGATAGACAGCTTCTGTTGGTGACATGAAGATCCTAAAATAACTCTTGCCATTGCTAAGTTTGTAATCGTATTGTGTAGAATTTAACAGATTTAACAGATTAACAGAGTTGGAAGGGACCTTATAGGTCATCTAGTCCAACCCCTTGCTCAAGCAGGAGACTCTACACCATTTCTGACAAATGGCAATCCAATCTTTTCTTGAAAGTCTCCAGTGATGAAGCTCCCACAACTTCTGAAGGCAACTTCTGTTCCATGGGTTGATTGTTCTCACTGTCAGAAAGTTCCTCCTCATTTCTAGGTTGAATCTCTCCTTGATCAGTTTCCATCCATTATTCCTTATCTGGCCTTCAGATGCCTTGGAAAATAGCTTGACCCCCTCCTCTCTGTGACAGACCCCTTAAATATTGGAAGACGGCTATCATGTCTCCCCTGGTCCTTCTCTTCACTAGTCACTAGTCATGCCCAGTTCCTATAACCATTCTTCATATGTCTTAGTATCCAGTCCCCTTATCATTCTGGTTGCTCTTCTCTGCACTTTTTCTAGAGTCTCAACACCTTTTTCAAAGTCTGGTGACCAAAACTGGATGCAGTACTCTAGGTCTGGTCTTCCTAAGGCTTTATTTTATTTTATTTTATTTTATTTTATTTTATTTTATTTTATTTTATTTTATTTTATTTTATTTTATTTTATTTTATTATTTTATTTTATTTTATTTTATTTTATTTTATTTTATTTTATTTTATTTATTTATGCTTTGCTAAGAGCAGACTAGACAGAATTACTGGTCTTGTTACCCTATATCATTGATGGCAAACCTTTTCGGCACTGAGTGCTGAAAAGATTGCCCGGAAACATTGCACACATGTGTGCGTGCTTGTCGGGACCGTGCTCTGTAAAAGCAAACTTCTGGGTTCTAGTGTGCATGCACACCCAACAATCAGCTGGAAGACGTGCATGCACAGGCCGGTTTTCAGCACTGCTGTACGGGCGAAGGGATCGCGCTCTGGAAAAGCCAAACCTCCGGGATCTAGCGTGCAGGTGCACCCGACAATCAGCTGGCCAGCGTGCATACGCACACGGATTTTCATCACTGCCATGTGCATGAAGGACAGCTGATCGTCGGGTGTGCATGCACAGCAGAGACCCGGAAGACAAAGAGGCAAGGCCACATGTGCCCGGCAACATGGTTTCATGTGCCACTTTGGCCACGTCTGCCATAGGTTCTCCATCACGGCCCTATGTGTTATATTGTATTTTTGTGTTGCCCAGGCCTTTGGCTTCACTTCTCTGGAGTTGACTTATCTAAACAAGATCAGGCCAGCCTAGAGCATCATTTCCCATTTTGGTAACTCCAGTTTTATGTCTCACAATTTCTATATCATCAGGTGCCAGATTAAGGAACACAAGCCTTGGATATTTCTGTGAAGAAAGAGAAAAAAATGTTGTGGGAAGCCACCTCCCTTCCTAGAAGAATGAAATATTTTAAGGAATATTAAAAAAGAGTCAGATTATTATATTTCCCAAAGGGAGAAATGGATAAACATGTTTTTAGAGGCAGAAAGCAACCCTCACTTTCCTTAATAGCCCACAGCAAATGTCAGCACTTAAGAGATAAAGACCCCCCCCAAGCACCAAAACAGGATGAAATCCATTAAGCCACAATATGAATTACCCAACACCCTTTCAGAACACAAGCCCCTTCATTGTATCACCCTCAGAGCAGTCCAAACTTCAACCAAACAGCTCACACAAACACCTAGGATTTGTACTTTGCCTATAGAGCCAGCTATGACCCCTACATAACCCCTACAGGGCCCCATGGGGGGTGTCTCACAACAGCCAATAGAATACATGTTCTTGCACAGCCACAGGAAGCTCAAGTTCAAAGCCCAAGAGAAGGTATAAAAGCTCTCCACTCCATGTGGTCGGTTGCACTAGAACCATGTGCTTGGTGGTTGTGTTCATCATTAAACCATCTTTCCAATCAGCCTCCATGTTTCCAATGGATTGGAACTGAACTGGATTGGAACTGAACCAGATGGATTTTTCTTCCCACAATGCCATCCAGATATATCAAGAAATATTTCTCTTGCATACAGAAAAATTCTGTCTACCAGATTCTGTGGTCTCTTCCCAAAATCCCTGTGGTTTCTTCCCAAAATCCCCAAAGCTTTAACCAAAAACTATCTACTATTGACCTCACCCCATTCCTAAGAGGTCTGTAAGGGGTGTGCATAAGAGCACCAACGTGCCTACCGTTCCTGTCCCAATGTCCCCTTTGATTGTATTCAATTTCATATAGTTATTACATACTTATGATTATATTTATGCATATATATCATATAATTATTTCATGCTTATGCCTATATATACTGTTGTGACAAATAAATAAATAAAATAAATAAATAAATAAATAAACTGACGTTCCATATCTCTTCCTTAAAGCAACTGCTGAGTTTTTATTTGGTTTTAAACTTTTCTGAACCCTTAAAATGGATCATTTAGCTGAAAATAGGAATTAGGGCCCTATTGTCCACAATACCATTCTTTTGTACTACTATTATTCACTATGACAGGCTCATATTTTGCCACTCTGACCTCAAATTATCAAACTCTGTGCTGATGATTAAAAATCAAATGAATATAAATAGAAAAGAAAGTGGACCTCTAAGAGAAAATATGCATTTTCTCTTAGAAAAACGAAACATTGTGGGTTTGACAATGACAAGGAAGGATGTAATAACATTAAGACTTAGAGGCTGCAAATTATAATAATAAGTGAAAGGAAGATATGCAACTATGCAGAAACGTAAGAGCAGACATATTTTAACTGCTATTTTCTTCTGATTTTAAATTCTGCTTTCAGTTTGATAGCTGGTGGTTTTAGGTTCCTATTTTAAACCATTCATTCATGGAATTTGATAAAAGTCTGTGAAATAAGTTGAGTGAATTTATTTGCTGTAATACCCTTAATTAGGCTAGCACAATTAATATTTTTTTCAGCCCATCGTGTTGTTATTATTATTTTAATTTAGGGAGATTTACCTGTAAAGAAATATGCAAGAGATATTTTCCCTTTGCTGACTTCAGTAAACATCATTTATGAGTGGTAGGAGAATTTGTGGGCTTTTAAGGCCTCTGTTTCAACTGGGGGATGTTCTCAATTTCAAGTATTCTCTGAGTTATTTTCTTGAAGAAAATTATTCCTAAATTTGATTTTGTAAAAACTTTGGCTCATCAAGTGAGAACTTTTCCAGGCAAGGAAAAACCTAACAAATATAAAGTTGAGGATAGAATAGAATAGAATTTTTTATTGGCCAAGTGTGATTGGACACACAAGGAATTTGTCTTGGTGCATATGCTCTCAGTGTACATAAAAGAAAAGATACCTTCATCAAGGTACAACATTTACAACACAATTGATGGTCAATATATCAATATATATCATAAGGATTGCCAGCAACAAGTTATAGTCATACAGTCATAAATGGAAAGAGATTGGTGATGGGAACTATGAGAAGATTAATAGTAGTGCAGATTCAGTAAATAGTTTGACAGTGTTGATGGAATTATTTGTTTAGCAGAGTGATGGCCTTCGGGGAAAAACTGTTCTTGTGTCTAGTTGTTCTGGTGTGCAGTGCTCTATAGTGTCGTTTTGAGGGTAGGAGTTGAAACAGTTTATGTCCAGGATGCGAGGAGTCTGCAAATATTTTCACAGCCCTCTTCTTGATTCGTGCAGTATACAGGTCCTCAATGGAAGGCAGGTTGGTAGCAATTATTTTTTCTGCAGTTCTAATTATCCTCTGAAGTCTGTGTCTTTCTTGTTGGGTTGCAGAACTGAACCAGACAGTTATAGAGGTGCAAATGACAGACTCAATAATTCCTCTATAGAACTGAATCGGCAGCTCCTTGGGCAGTTTGAGCTTACTGAGTTGGCGCAGAAAGAAGATCACCAGTCCGAACCTCATTGGTTCAATGAGGCTGCCATTCCATCCTTCAATCTTATTATCTTAGCATACCAAACAATTTAAATTTTTACCCTGTTTGCCATAGACTGAAATGATACAGTTTGTTTTTCCAACCTGTTCTGATATTTCAGTTTTGCTATCAGATCAGGCTTACCCAATAAGTACAGATTTTGCAAGGGACAGTGGAGGAGACCAGGGGTGGGCTTCAAAATTTTTTAGCAAGGGGGGTTCTCTGCCCAGTTGTTGGGTGGGTGTGGCCATGGTGGGCATGGCCTAGTTGACTCCTGCACCATGGCGGGAGGGGACGTTTTTGCCCTCCCAGGGCTCCAGAGGGTTTTTCTCGAGCCTCTGGGAGAGTGAAAATGGCCTCCCGGAAGTCCTTCTCGAACTTTCAGTAGGCCCATTTTTCACCCTCCCTGAGCCTCCATGTGCCCTCTGCACTTACCTGCATCCAAAACAGGCCACATGGGGACTCTTGGGAAAGGAGGGACAGGGTGGGCAGGGCCATCCAGGAGTGGGATTTAGGGGTTCTCTGGACTGCACAGAATAATAATAATAATAATAATAATAATTGTCGTGTCCCACTCCTCCGCTGACGGCCGGGTCAGGAAAATCCGAATCAGGTGTGCCTCTGCAGCTCTGCCAAAGTCCTAGCAAAGTTCTCAAGGCAGGCAGGAGACCAGGAAGTGACTTCAGCAATCCAAGTTAGACTTTGCCTGACTCAGAGAATGCCAGAAAGCAGATCCTTTATATAGGCCATGGGGTGTGGCTCCATGACTCAGCACTTATCCAGGCCTGCCCCTCCCTTCCTTCTGTTGCCTCCGCCTATCAATTCTCCTGAAGCGAGGGTCTGCAGCTGTTGGTAATTGACATTCCTCAGGCTCACATGCTGTGGGGGAGGGGGAGGGGTCTAGTTGCTCCGTTTGCCTGGGCATGGAGCCAGAGCTGGGGGCTGGAGGCACTTCTTCCTCCTCGGCCTGTCTAGGCATGGAGCCAGGGCTGTGGCCGGGAGGCATGCTAGGACATTCCTCAGCGTTTGGAAGCAGATAAGACGGGCCCGGCTGCGGGGAAAGCGGACGAGGCACAACAACAACAACAACAACAACAACAACAACAACAACAACAACAATAATAATAATTTAATTTTTATACCGCCCTTCTCCCGAAGGACTCAGGGTGGTGCACAGCCAGATAAAATCAACAATCAATGGATACAATATAAATAAAAACAGTACTAAAAAACTTATTAAAATTTGGCCCCTGAATTAAAATATATAAACCATAAAACCCATTTAAAATTACAAATATTAAAACTAATTGTATGCCAGTCCTGCGCGGAAGAATAAATATGTCTTCAGCTCGCGGCGGAAGATCCGGAGATCAGGAAATTGACGAAGTCCTGGGGGAAGTTCGTTCCAGAGGATAGGGGCCCCCACAGAGAAGGCCCTCCCCCTGGGGGTCGCCAGCCGACATTGTTTGGCTGACGGCACCCTGAGGAGGCCCTCCCTATGGGAGCGCATGGGTCAGTGGGAGGCAAACGGTGGCAGAAGGCGGTTCCGTAAATAACCCGGTCCTAAGCCATGGAGCGCTTTAAAGGTAGTAACCAGCACCTTGAAGCACCCAGAAGACCACAGGAATCTTAGCTAGAGGTTCTCCTGAACCCCTGCGAACCCTTAGTAGCCCACCCCTGGAGGCTTTCTACTATATGTTTTATTAACAGAGCTCTAGTTATTTTTCAAAGGGATGACAATGTTATGCACAAATATTTGCACAGGTTCACCTCTCTTTCAAAATCTAAGTGGCTTAACAAAGAATTGCTAATAGCTATAGCCTATTCAGAGAATAGGAAAGACTTAATAGTGAAACCGGAATAAAATTCTAGCAGAATCCTCCTTGATCCACTCAAAGGTAAAAATTGATACTTTTACAAAGAACTGTTAAAATCAAAATCTATTCAGTTTATTTTGGCAGAGTCTGCAGCTGATTCAGCATTCAGTGACATAATAGATTTAATACATAACACTATTGATTTGCACGTATCTTTTTTCTCAATAGAAAGCCATGTGTCAAAATCGTGGCCAGCTTACTAAAATACAAAAAAAAAAAAGTCAAATCTTTGTAAGCTTTTTAACCTATGAAGCACATGCTAGAGTGTGCAAATGCAGGATTTGCTTATGTTGTAAGTCTAGACAGGTTCCAATGTCATCTGCATTAACAAAGTAAGACAACTTTCTTACTCTTCCCCAATAAGTTGGCTTTGATTTCCTTTACATTTTCCTCTTTTCAGCATAAGAGAATACCCATTTTAAAAGAGCTGAAAAAATAAATAACAGTCCTTGGGGGTCTTCTAGTCCAACCCCCTACTCAAGCAGTAGACCTTCAGGCAAGTATCTTCACAAATATCAAGAAGGTTTAAAAGTTAGGGGTTATCTGGCTTTTGTAGGGCAGGTACAGAGAAGGGATACAGAATCAGAATAGCAGACTTGAAAGGGGCCTTGAAGGTCCTCTAGTCCAACCCCCTGCTCAAGCAGGAGACCAGACAAAAGAGACAATATTATATTAGAATCTCTAAGCTAAGATTCTGTGCAGTCTGTGGTCTCTTCCCAAAATCCCCAAAGCTTTAACCAAAAACTACCTACTATTGACCTCACCCCATTCCTAAGAGGTCTGTAAGGGGCGTGCATAAGAGCACCAATGTGCCTACCTTTCCTGTCCAAAATTTCCCTTTGATTGTATCCAATTTCATATAGTTATTACATACTTATGATTATATATATGCTTATATATTGTATAGTTATTTCATGCTTATGCTTATATATAATGTTGTGACAAATAAAAGAAAGAAAGAAAGAAAGAAAGAAAGAAAGAAAGAAAAAAAGAAAGGAAAGGAAAGGAAAGGAAAGGAAAGGAAGGAAGGAAAGAAAGAAAGAAAGAAAGAAAGAAAGAAAGAAAGAAAGAAAGAAAGAAAGAAAGAAAGAAAGAAAGTTTGGAGAGCCCCCAAATCCCACTCCTGGCTGGCCCTACCCACCCTGCCCCTCCCCTCCCAGGAGTCCCCATGCGGCCCGTTTTGGATGCAGGTTAGTGCAGGGCGCACATGGAGGCTCAGGGAGGGTGAAAAATGGGACTACCGGAAGTTCAGGAAGGCCAGAAATGGGCCCGTTTGGGGCCTCTAGAGGGCCTCCAGAGCCCACTGTGGTCCAGGAGGTTGACTAGGCCATTGCCCACCATGGCCACGCCCTCCCAGAAACTGGGCACAGGCTATCCCTGTGCCTCTTCACAACACAGCTGTTCCTCTTCACAACACAGAGACATAGCTCTGAATCTTCACATTGGGCAAAATAACAGGACAGAATAACAGGGTTGGAAGGGACCTTGGATGTCTTCTAGTCCAGACCCATGGTCAAGCAGGAATCCTTTAGCATTTCAGACAAATGGCTGTCCAATCTCTTCTTAAAACGTTCCAGTAATGGAACAACCATAACTTCTAAAGGAAAGTCATTCCACTGGTTAATTGTTTGAACTGTCTTGAAATGTCTCCTTAGTTCTAGGTTGGTTCTCCTTGATTAGTTTCCATTCTGTTGCGCCTTCTCGTGTTTTGGAGAACAGGTTGACCTCCTCTTCTTTGCGGCAGCTCTTTAGATATTGGAAGATATCATGCTATCATACCTCCCCTTCATTTGTAAATATCCTATCGTTCGTTTTTAAATGTTAATAAATTGCCTATAAGAACAGACAAGCAATGCATGAATCAGCACAGAGCAAAGATAACTAAACAGGCAAAATTCCCCAGTGTTTCCAGATGGGGGAAAAATTAAGATAATCTACAAGAGAACCAAAGGTTTGGAAATCCTGCTCTTCTAGCCTTCAGTGATCTTGGAGATGTTGATTGGTGTTATGAAGAAGGTTTTTATTTATTTATTTATTTATTTACATTTATATCCCACCCTTCTCCGAAGACTCAGGGCGGCTTACACTATGTCAGGCAATAGTCTTCATCCATTTGTGTATTATATACAAAGTCAACTTTTATTGCCCCCAACAATCTGGGTCCTCATTTTATCTACCTTATAAAGGATGGAAGGCTGAGTCAAACTTGGGCCTGGTGGGACTTGAACCTGCAGTAATTGCAAGCAGCTGCTGTTAATAACAGACTGCCTTAGTCTGTTGAACCACCAGAGGTTTCTCCACCTTGTTAACTTAACTGCAACCCAACCTTTTGTAACATTGTTTTTGACTTTGTTCTTCTTTATGCTTTTATGCTATGATTTTTATGGGGCCCACTCAGAGTCACTGTAGAAACATGATGAATAAATAAATAAATGCAAAATAAAGAAATAATCTACCAACTTCACCATGTCCTAATGTAAAGTATTATCTTAGATCACTATGTAAAATGTATGTTTTTCTATGGCCTTGGGTTAATGCCTTGGTAGGCTGATGTAGTATATATGTAGTCGAAGCCTGCTCTGC